>NW_026652309.1:2764299-2805782 GCF_009828535.3 Hylobates moloch | reverse complement strand
AAGGTGAGATGTGGGGCTGGCTCTCCAGGGTGCCCTGGGGGTGGGGAGGGGAAGGTGAGATGTGGGGCTGGCTCTCCAGGGTGCCCTGGGGGTGGGGTGGGGTGGGGAGGGGAAGGTGAGGTGTGGGGCCAGCTCTCCAGGGTGCCCTGGAGGTGGGGAGGGGCCCAGTTTGGGTCCAGCCAGCCCTCTCAGAGGTGTCATGGGGTGGAGGCAGCAAGGTTTCTGGGGTTCTGGGTTGGGGTGGGTTCAGGGAGAGGCTGCAGGGCCGGTTCCCATGCTGAGGCAACAACTTCACGTGGCCCCCTGGGTTTCATGCCCACCCTTCAGAAGGGTCTGGAAACAAAAGCCTGGCCAGGGCCCGAGAGCAGCCCCGGAAATGACGGAAGGAGTGGCAAGCAGGGCCAGGGAGGCAGGGCTTGCTGCTTGGGGGCTTTGTCCGAAGAAGGGAAGGGCGAGGGGATGCCTGTGTCTCTGAGTCTGCCCATGGTCCCCAGCGAGAAAATGCTCAGAGTGGCCACACAAGACCCTCCAAAGGCACGTGACCCCCAAGAGCAAGGGGAATCTGCATACGGCACAGAAGCGAGTCACCCAGGAACATCCCTGTGAGGTGGCCCTAGACGCCTGTCCTGTGGTATGGCTTTCTGTCCTGCCATCCCAGGAGAACGGGTGCTTGTGGAACCCCCGCTGTGGCCGAGTCTGCCTGCCCCAGCAAGACCTGCCCTCCTCCGCGCCATCTCCATCCATTCATCCTACACACCGTGTGAGCAGCCTCTGTGCTCAGGCCTGGGCTGGGAAGGACAGGGAGGGGGCAGACTGGGAAGTACGTACCTCAGGAGGTCTGGAAGGAGCAGGGAGTGCATCCGCAGCAGACACTGCACACTAGCAGCCCGCAAGGCTCACAGAGGCCTGGCGTTTTTAAAATTTGAATTCGCTACCAGTATTTGAAACCAGGAAGGATTCTCATCAAAGTCTGGATTTCCGGCCTTTTGTGAACTCGGAAGGTCTGCCAGTGCTGGCGTTCTGTTCCCGCCTGGCAGCATTCCCTTGGAGCCAGTGGGCCTGCCCCTGGTGTCGCCCATTCTCCAGTTTGGTGTGCGGCAGGGCCTCGGCACTCGCTGCTGCCTTCCTGACACTGAGCCCTAGTGTCTGCTGCTGTTCAGGGAGGCGCTGGTGCAGCTCGCCACGCTCTCTAGCATGCCTAGTCTATTTCATACCTGGAGAGGATGAGCAGTTCCCATCCCTCCTCTAAACCACAAAACTGTTTAGAACTAAGCAGGAAATGACACTAATCATAAAAAGGGGGTTTTTTTTTTTTTTTAATAGAAAAAACATTCCTCCCTATGGGTCTCTTGGGGTACTAGATGGTGGAATGAATGTCTCTGGCTTTGGGTCTTAGCATCTACACATTTGACAATGGTTTCATTTAAATTGATCTTCTTTACTAATGTATGTTCAGTAGGCAGAGTTGTCAGCTGTCTTCACTCCTAGTTGGTCCAAGAATACTATCTGTTAATTTTGATTTTGAAGAGCTCCAATCATGTGAGGCAACAGATACATAGATACTTAGGAAAAGTCTTTAATACGGTATCATTTGGCAGAGATTCCTAAAAATCCCATTTCACAGTAAATTCCAGCAATCACAACACCCACCATGTGTTCAGTTCTTCAGGGTGGATTCTTGTGGCTTTCAGATGTCCGCGGAACAAAAACATTTTGGACACAGTAACTCCAAGTGTTCACATGGAATGAGGGAACTGAAGGAACGCAGGTTCCGCGTCTTCGTTTTGACCATCCCGTGCGCTCGTGTTTTATTTTGGGTCCTCTGTTTCGACACTGGGAGGTAGGAAATCATGGGCCCTGGAGGCCCCGACTGTGCCCAGAGCCAGCCCACAGGATCTGACCGTCAGAGCGATTCTCAGGAGTGTGGGTAGTAGATTCCACGAGTGTCAGGGCCAATTTTGTGTCGGGTCATTGTTAACGTCCATGTAATGTTACTTTCAGGATAAGTAACAAAGATATGCGAATTTGAAGCTTTTGTTTGTGTGATTAAAACGCAACCGTAGCCACAGCAATTTTTTAAACTTCAACAACAAACAGATTTTTGGAGGAGGAATATGTTATTGCTGACTTTGTTCAGAGATACCAGCACATGGTGGTAATGAGCAAGCTGACTTTTAGTTTATTATGATTCCTAAATTCGCCACAGATCGTGTGCCCCCTACTACCTGCACCTGGTACTGGCTGCTCCCACCCTCGCACCCACCCTCAATACCCACGGTCACCTTGGAAGCTGCTACATTCTGGCTGGTAGAGTCGTGGACCCTCTTCTCCTTAGATCAGATGCTTGTTTTTGATGTCGGCTTGTTGTGGACCAATGTGAGAAGATGAGCTACCTGGGAATTCATTCGTTTGCTTGTGGCACTAACTATAGTCACTTAGGGAAAATATCATCGCACCTGACTTCATCTCATGTGGCTGTGGGTACACCTGTGCAGTTAGTCAGCTCCTGGCCTGGAAATTAACACAAAGGAAAAACCTGACCACGTAGGCCTTCCCTAGAGGCCATAGCCGCACAGCCTCCAGGGAAGCTGTGGTCTGAGGGTGGCTGGTAGAACTGCCAGAGAGTAAGGCATTTTCCATGGCTCCAGATCACCTTCTGAAAATGAGACTATAGCCCCTGCCTATTCCCGGGGTCCAACTGGTCTGCAGACCCCATAATACAAGGAAGAGCTGGGTGTTCTGGCACCAGTGAAACAATACCTGGTTTTTCATTTTAAACCAGCCCATCTTCCCCGCTGCAGTTGGAACTGTTCTACGTGGATTTGGGATCAACCAGCAGGCCTTTCCTGAGCTATTACGGTGTGGAGTGGGCACTGAGGCTCAAGCCATTGATGGAAAGACCCCAATCCTGACCTGAAGGCGCTCACAATCTCACCCCAGGGGCCTGGTGTGAAACGCAAATGCAGCGGGCATTCTCCCCAGTGGCTTCCTCTAGAGCAAATGGTGCAGAAATGGTCACTCCTCAAAAAGTAAGCTGGGTGGAGCCAGCCCAGCTCCCAGTTTTGCAAGAAAAATCACGGCTCCATTTTCAAAGATTTCAAGGGCAGATCAAGATCAGCGCAGACTAGCAGGCCTCAAATGCATTACTGGAGACCCCTTTACACTCTTAACAAGTACCGACCCCAAAGAGGCTTTTTGTATAACAGTGATAGCTATTGATATTTACTCTACTGGAAATTAAAAGTGAGAAATTATAACATATGTATAATTCATTAAAAATAACATATAAATCCATTGCATGTTATAATATAATTTTATGAAGATAAGCATTTTCCCAAAATGAAAAAATAATTTACTGAGAGAGTAGCATTGTTGTACATTTTCACAAATCCTGTCAGTGTCTGGCTTAATAGAAGACAGCTAGGGACCTTGCGTCTACTTCCAATGTAGTCTATGGGAATATGTTGTTTCAGTTGAATTGTATCAAGAAAATCTGGCCTCACGCATTTTATAGTTGAAACAGGGACAAGGATTTTAGTACCTTTTTCAGCTAACTATGAACATTCTTTGCTATTACACCAAAACTCAACAAGTGGTAGCTTCTTAAAGGCTGGTTATAACATGGAATCTGAGGCCTCGCGAGTAGACTTTTGTGCTCCGTGGCAGTTAAATCCACTGTTCTCTCTCACTTTGAACATGTGGTTTTTGTAATATGAATGTTCACTTGAAAAATGTTGGTTCACAGAGTTCTGCAGAAATTCAAATTTTTGACACATTACATTATATAGTATCAAAAAATCACTTAATATCACCATCCATCTCATTAGAAAAGTCATTGAGTATGAAGTTGTCATGGTGATAGGAGAAAGTTTTTCAAAATTCTGATTTTTGCTTAAAAGCTGAAATGTATACCATTGGCAATAAATAATGTCAGCTGTTTCTGGAAGTAAGAGGCTCCTTTTCTGGGAAATATCTGCCAGATACCTAAATCCAATTAAATGCCATTTGTCTGTCAGTTTTTCTTTCAAGTAAAAATGGTGTCGTGGCCAAAGTGGCTCATGGAGCTCAGAACTCCCCCAGCAATCACAGCTGAGCTTCTGCTCTGACCGACCACTGCCCGTCAGCAACAGCGGGAGTGCATTATGAGTCACACGGAGTATGGAAAATGTATTGTACCCAAGGGTTGAGAGTTTTAAAAATTAATTTTACTGCTTCAGCAAGGAAATTCTAACGTGAAATTGTCATTGGTTCATTTTCCCAGAGGGCATGGAAATGAATACAGCGGCTCCCCGATCTCTTTGGGACTGTGGCCTGATACTCTAGCATGGGGTGCAAGTGTCAGCCCAGTGAAAAAGGCAGAGACCGTCTTAAATCACTGTTCTATAAAAACAGAAACAACATATGGGGGCTGGTGAAACTTTGCACAATCAATTGAGCTGTATTTGCAAGCCCAGTCCTGGCTCCACCTGCAATTGGGAAGGAGCTGGCAGCTGTGACGGGGGGAGACATGGTGTACAGTGAGCAGCCGTTTCCAGGCATTTCTGTGTGACCCATTTTGCACATGGTTTGATTCCAGATCGGAGGCCCTGTTTTTCCATTTAAACAATCCTGTGCTTTCTCACAGATTAGCTCAGAAGAGATGGCTTATTTTCAGTAGTACGAGATGGGTCATTTACACTCAGTTATAAAAGCAGCTCAGTTTACGTCTAAAAATACTTTGCACTAAAATTCAAGACTTGTGTAATAAGATAAGGGTTCAAAAATGATTCAGTAAATTTCATACCCAAACCTTTACCTCTGAGGACCTGCTGTTAATTTAAAATATGAACTTGTGAATTCTATTTGGGAACCTGTAAAATGTAAAAATGTGTAACACTCTGAACCAGCGTATAGAAAACAGTGTGGACACTGCGGGAGAAGGGTGGCCCCTCTTTAGACCCAGGTTAACCAGGAGGTGTGAACTATTAGCCAGGAGGTGTGAACTATTAGCCAGGAGGTGTGAACTAGCAGGAGGGCAGAGGTGGCCCCTTCTTCTGGCGGTAGACCTGGCAGTGATATGAAGGAGCGAGGGTGTCCTCACTGCTGGTGGTGTCAGTGGGGGTGGATGGATGTCAGTGGGGGTGGATGTGACTGAAGAGTTCACATCAACCCTCACCGTCGTTCAAGGCTGTGATGAGGGGCAGAGAATGCTGAGCCTAAGTCTCGTTAGGTGCTAAAGCCCTCTAAATGCCAGGGAGAGGAAGCTAGGCCCTGTTCTGGGGGGTGACAGGTGGCCAGGGCAGGTTTGCATTGCGGCAGCAGCCCCTCAGGCTTCCTCCCTGCCATAAGCACAGTAGGAATCTGCAATGGGTGCAGGAAGCACGCAAGCCCAGCCAGGTCCCCGAGGTGCTGGCCAGAGACCTCTAGCAAGCCCCAGCGGCGCCCTGGACCTCAGCTTCCTTCTCACACTGTGCGGAGGAGTGGAGAGAGAGTGGCCCTGCAGACAGACCCCCAGGTGGCGTGGCAGCCCGGGACTGAGGTCAGGGTGCCCGGCCTCAAAGCACGGGGTCCCTGTGGCAATGTCAGAGCCCGGCCACGGCGAATTCTGCAGCTCCAGGCATCTCCTCGGGTTCCCCCTCCATGCAGTTATTGTTTGATAACCCCAAAGTTCTGTCAAAACAAAAGGGAGCCTCACCATCTATGGCCATGACTCCCTGTTGCTTCTGGAGAACACCCCGCTTGGCCAATAGGAGGTTCATGAGTTCTGTGGGTGCCCAGGAGGCCTGGTGTGGGGGCTGCCCAGGCCTGAGAGCTGGGGAAGGTGGGGCCAGGTGGGGGTGGGGGGCTGCTGCTGCCAGGTCTGGACCTCACAGCTCACCTTTGTCCTGGTCCCTTTGTACCACCCGCAGACTACCATGCCGGGGATGAAGCGAGACTGTGGGGGCGCCGCGGCCGTCCTGGGGGCCTTCAGAGCCGCAATCAAGCAGGTGAGTGGGGCCATGCCCGCCCTCTGCAGGGGCATCCTGGGTGTGCCTCGTGGGTGCTCCCCTCTCCCCTGTCCGTCCCACCACAGGCCCCACCAAGGTCCTACCCGAATCTCCCCAGCGGGTGCCTGTCCCCACTCTGCCCCCAGGCTCTTCTGGGGCCCCCAGAGCTTCCCACCTTCATCAGAGCTGCTCTGGGAGGCCCTGAGGGCAAGGTGCAGCCATGTTCTCTGCTCAGGGCCTGCCTTGGCTCCAGAGCCCCATGAGCACTTGGCTCAATGAGGAAGCCTGGCCTAGACCTGCATGGCATGTGGCAGGCAGAAGCTCATGGCAGGGGCATGCGTTGTTCTGCGTATCCCTCCCGCAACCCTTCTTTGCAGCAGAGCTGCCTCTGGTGACTGGTCTCGCCAAGACATCACCTCCAACCCCCAGGCCCGGCCGGGCCCCCTTCCTCTCTTGCGTGGGCAGGCGCCCTGAAGCTTAGCCCTTGCTCAGTGGCAGTAATCACCCGGGGGGAGTGTGGGGGGTGGGGGTAACCTTGAGTGAGCTTCCCATGGAGCCCAGATGTCCCTTGGGCCATAAAAAATGCTTATTAAACAAATTAAGAGGCCAGCTCATGCTTGTAATCCCAGTACTTTGGGAGGCGGAGGCAGGAGGATGGCTTGAAAGCCAGAAATTCAAGACTACCCATAGCAACCTTGCAAGACCCCGTTTCTACAAAAAAAAAAATTTAAAAACTAGCTAGGCGTGGTGGCACGCATCTGTAGTCTCAGCCACTTGGGAGGCTGAGGTGGCGGAGGATCGATTGAGCCTGGGAGGTTGAGGCTGCAGTGAGCTAAGATCCCACTGCTGCACTGCAGCCTGGGAGACAGAGCCAGACCCTATCTAAAGAAACAGGCCAATGAAGAGTGTGCACTGACTCATCAGCTGAGGTTTTACCTCCCTAGCCTAGCTTTCTCAGGCTAGCAACCCAGTTCCTTGGGGTAAACTTGAAATGGAAAAACAAAAAGGCCTTGGCAAGTAGTTTCCAATTTGGAGGGTCCTGCTCTTGGCCGTGAGGGAGGAGGAGGAAGCCCAGGAAGAGGGAGCTCCTTCTGCCGGGGCTTCCCAGCTGGCCGTGCACATTCCAGACTGTGCGATGGGCTTCTGCTAACAGGGCTAGCCGGTGGGGACACTGAGGTGCGGGGGTGAGGTGGCCTGGGCAGGAGGGGCTGGCAGGCCCTCACCTGTGCTCTGCACAGGTTTGGAAATGGCCTCTTAGGGCTCACGGCTGTTTCTCTCATGCGGAGCACACAGCTGGGGCTGTACGCAGCCTGCAAGCCCCATGCCTCCATGAGCACCTGCCGTGGCCCGTCTGCTGCAGAGCCTGTCAAAAGAGGCTGGAGGAGGAGCGTGTGTCCTCTGTGCTCTACTCCTTCACTGGTTATAAACTACCAAGGGACACGGCCGGTACTCAAGGAGGGTCTTGACTGACCCAGCATCACAGGCCACGGGGCAGGGTGGCTCCGGGCTCCCACTACCTGGCCCTCCTCCTTGCCTCTGCCCAGGCCCCGTGGCTTTGGCAGATGGGCTCACCGGAAGAATGCTGAGGCGGACGGGCCCAGCTGTGCGGTGCTCGCTGGGCAGCTCTCTCTGAAGGGAGTAGCTGCTGCTCTCGGGTGGCACGGGGGCAGGTGTGGGCAAGTGGTTCTGGAGGAGCCGTGTGGCCAGCCCTCTGTGGCCGTCTTTGCCGTTCACCCCTGGTTATTCCTCCAACAGAGGGTCTGTCCTGCCTCTGGGACAGGCTGGCCGGGAATGTCCCAGCAGGAAGACTCTTCTGAGCTTGAACTCCGTTCCCAGGAAGCCACTTGACAATGATCACACATTCATCAGGCAGCAGCCGTGAGTGTTCTCAGCACTCCTCCACCTCTAGAGGTGCGCGGCCTGTGATTTGAGGGGTGCTGAGGACACCCCACCCCTACTCTAAACAAAGATCCCCCTCCCACAAGAGCCCCAGCCTGGAGGCTCCACTGTGAACTCGAATGTCCTGCTTGGCCTTCACATATCCTTGTTAGCCTCTTAGAAAGGAATATGCCTCTGTCTGAGCCACAGAATCAATCCTCAGGGTAATGAATTTACCCAGAGAATAAAATCAGCATCCACGTGTCCACACTGGTAGGAACAGATCACTGAATGAATAAGTGAATGGGGGAGAACCATTTCTCACACTGAATCCCAGTTTCAGGCTGCAGAGGTAGTGATGGAAACAGGAAGTCATCACCCCACAGCCAGGCCTCATTCCAGGTGAGAGTGGCCCACAGTGCTGGAACTGGAGCATGAGAGTGGGATGGGAACAGGACAGTAAAATGGTCTCAGAGTGCCTCTGGTAGCTTTATAGTGGTTACACTCACGACCCAGCCTAACCAGGTGTCCCAGGGCATGTCACCAGGGCAGGGACAGAGCCACCTGACATTGCCTCCGGAGGCAGTGTGCAGGGAAGGACACAGCATTTCTGCAGGATTCCCGCCAAAAATGCATGGCCTGCCTGTAGTCATGAGGACACGTCAGACAAACCCAGCACTGAAAGTACCAAGGCCACAAAAGACAAAGCCAGACTGTGTAGTCGCCCAGATTAAGGAGAGCAAGCAGGCCGGGCATGATGTGTGAGCCTGATCCTATCTGGACGTCTGAGGAGTGCATGGAATCCGGATGGTCCCAAGAGATGATGGTCCTGTCTTGGTGATTACTACCCCCTGCTGCCCATTGTCCATGGCTGGACAAGATGCTGACATTGGCAGAATCTGGGTGAAGGATGTTGAGGAATTGTTTGTGGCTGTTTCTTTTTTTTTTTTTCTGAGATGGTGTCTTGCTCTGTTGCCCAGGCTGGTGTGCAGTGGTGTGATCTCGGCTCACTGCACCCTCTGCTTCCCAGGTTTAAGTGATTCTCCTGCCTCAGCCTCCAGAGTAGCTGAGATTACAGGCATGTGCCACCACACTTGGCTAATTTTTGTATTTTTAGTAGAGACAAGTTTTCACCATGTTGGCCAGGCTGGTCTCAAACTCCTGACCTCAAGTAATCCACCCACCTCAGCCTCCCAAAGTGCTGGGATT
This sequence comes from Hylobates moloch, assembly GCF_009828535.3. Taxonomy (NCBI): domain Eukaryota; kingdom Metazoa; phylum Chordata; class Mammalia; order Primates; family Hylobatidae; genus Hylobates; species Hylobates moloch. Next base: position 2,796,729 of record NW_026652309.1, on the reverse strand, counting down.
ACTGGCATGAGCCACTACTCCCGGCTGTTTGTGACTATTTCTGCAATTTTTTCATAAGTTTGAAATTATTTCACAATGAAATGTTCTGAACTTTTTAAAAAGAGGATGTGCCATTCAAAGATGGAAGGGTACGCCAGGAGCTCGGTGGCCCTGGGCTCTGGAGGGGTTAGCGACCCTCCAAGCCTGGCACCAAAAAAAAGCCCCTGCCCCACTTACCTATCCAAAACCCTTGGCTGCCCTGGGGGACCAGGCCCAAGCCCTGGTGTAGCACTGGAGACGCTTCCCACGCTGTCCCTGAAGCACTCACAGTCCAGCCCCATCTTTGGCCACCCTCTTCTGTTAGACCAGCAAGTCCCAACTGTGCCAGGGAACACCCAGGGAGTGTGTGAACATTGACAGCTCCAGGGCTTACCTCCAGCTCTGCTGAGTCCTGGATTTTTTCAGTCGCTCCTGGTGATTGGAGAACCCCCAGACTGGCCGTGAGGGCCGCAAGGGCAGGGCAGTGCCTGCGTGTCTCTGTGTCACGTCATCCAGCCGTGCAGACCTCAGCACTGTTTGCCCCAGGACTGCAGCTCGCTCATCTTCTAAGCCAGCACTTCTCAAGTGGAGTCCCCATGTTGTTAGTAATGTGGGTTCTCAGCTCCGCCCCAGACCTGCTGGATCAGAAATTAGGGGCAGGGCCCAGCCTTCAGGGGGTAGCAGCCCTCCCTGGGAGGCTGAAAACATCCATTTGGGAATCCTCCTCCTCCCCCCTCCTCCTCCCCCTCCTCCCCTCCTCCCCCTCCTCCCCCTCCCCCTCCTCCTCCTCTCCCCCACCCCAGCAGGCCACAGATCCAGAACCCTGCTTTCTGGGAGGACTTCAGGGCTCCCCTCCTTTGTTGGTGGAGCTCATCTCTGTGGCGTCCGTGGCCTGGAGCCCCATGGCCTCATCCTGTGACCTCAGGGTCATGCTGTCATTTATTCATTTGTTCCCAAATACCCACTTCTCCCTCGAATGACTGCAGGAGGCCTCAGCACAGGGACAGGCTGTGGTCACTGTTCACACAGATGGAATGTCAGTGCTGGGGTATCTGGGGAGGAGCTCCGAGAGGAGGAGGCCGAGGGTCCTGAAGCCCCTGCCCCATGTCCCTGACACAGGCTGGGCTGTGAGAGTGGCAGCGGGGGACTCGGGGCCCTTGTGGAGCTGACAGGTGGCCCCGAGATCATCACCCTGAGGCTGGTGGGGTTCTTTCCCCTGTGCTGCGTGGGGGTGCGGGGCCATCTGTGAGGCTCAAGGACTGAGCGGGGGCCCAGGGAGGTCTCAGGGACTCGCAGCTGCCCTGCCGAGCACCACTGCTGCGGCTCCTGCCACTGGCCACTCCTTGCCCTGCTGGCTGCCCCTGCCCCACCATCCCAAGCGTTTGCCTTTGGTGAGGACTCTGTGCCCGTGGTGGAAGAGTCAGCTGTTCCAGGAGATGAGAAAGACGCTGGAGCCTATAGGGCTGTGTGTCAGCGCCCTCAAGGCATGCTGCATGCTAGGAGGATGTATTCTGGTTGAAGATTTGTCTCTGGGAGCAGAGGAAGAGCAGGGACAGGGGTCTGGGAGCTCTACTCCATTTGACATTGCTGCCCGGGCATGGCCCGCTTGGGGGTCAGGGGGCACCCTTACAGCCTGTGCGGGGCAGGAACTGCCACCATCTGTTGGCCACACGTTTCTCAGTGAACAAATGACTTTCGTTTTTGGCATCAGAAAGCTATAACTTCACACCTAAACTTCCACAAGGCTGAGCTCTTCCTGCCCCGTGTGTGTGTGTGTGTGTGTGTGTGTGTGTGTGTGTATTGAGGGGACGCGGCTGCTGGCCACCTTCCGTCGGCACAGGTTGGCGAGGCTTCATGACTGCCCAGCCCATGCAGTCCAGGAGTCCCACAGCCCAGCCCGTGCCCAGGTTCATCTACTGCGGCGGGTGGGCTCTGCCAGGGGAGGCTAGGAAACCCCAGCGGTGAACCTTGGCCTTGGGATCTGCCAGGACTGTGCCCGGGATGGCAGGGAGGGCGAGCTCTGGTCCCTGCAACTTGGAGCCATCTGTGTCTCTCTCCTGTTGTCTGTGGGTCTGAGAGCCCCCACCTCGTCCTCCCCCCTCCCCAAACCTATGACCTACAACTGGAGCCTCTGCCCACTTCTCCCTCCAGGGTTTCAAAGACAACCTCCACGCTGTGTTCTGCTTGGCTGAGAACTCGGTGGGGCCCAACGCGACCAGGCCAGATGACATCCACCTGCTGTACTCAGGGAAGTACGTCTGGCCCTCCTGCTCCTTCCTGCCCACTGTTGGAACTTGCGACCCTTCCCGGCCTGCAATGCCAGCTCACTCCAGGCATATTGGGAGGGCACCCAGTGTTGGGGTCCCCTGGGCAGCAGGCTCCTTGCTTCCTAGAGTGCTGGGGAGCTTTGGTAGCAGGCGCACCTCACGTTGAGGGGCCTATGGCACCTGGATGAGGTGCTAGGCTCCCTTGCAGTGCCTGGCCCAGGAGCTCATGGTCTACCCTGCATTACCAGGACAGGCCTTTCCACAATTTAGGCCTGAAACCTTTGGGTGTGTGAAGCTCTGACCCCCAGATTCCCTGGTCGGGGACACCTCCTGCATCTCCCCCTTGAGATTGACCCTGGAAAGTCAAAGCTGAGCTGGCAGCTGAGGAGCAAGTGGCTCCAGAATTCAGAAGAGAAGAACCCTCTCCCCATCCCCAAGAGCTGGTGCCTGAGTGGGCGCCTCCCCGCATCTCCTGCTCTTCCTCCTCAACTGCTGGGTGCCAGGCACAGTGTGCTGAAGGCCAACCCGGCCGGTTCATGCCACCCACTTTACAGATGAAGAAACTGAGGCATGGGGGAGCCAAATGGCTGGTCCCTGGCTCTCAAGAGCAGCGGGGCAGGGATGTCACCTGGAAGCCCTTTGCTCCAGGCACTGCATTGCTGTAGGGACTGGGGGCATCCCGGCCTTCCCAGTGGGGGAATGTGTTGGGGTTCGGGGAGCCACAGGGATGGGCAGCTCCAAATGGGGTCTTCCCAGTTTCAAAGGGGCTCACGCCAGTGTCCCAGGAAATCCCGTCCCTGAGTGGGGATCTCTGCCATGCCCCAGGACGGTGGAAATCAACAACACGGATGCCGAGGGCAGGCTGGTGCTGGCAGATGGCGTGTCCTATGCTTGCAAGGACCTGGGGGCCGACATCATCCTGGACATGGCCACCCTGACCGGGGCTCAGGTGAGTGCTCCCTGGATCCACCCCTTAGCTGTGGTCCCAGGGAACCCCACCCCCCCTCTTGACCTTGAGGTGGGGAAGGCAGTGGGTGGGGGCTGCCATCAGGAAGTTTTCATAACTGGGCACAAGGAGGCAGGAGGAGCTGCCCGTCGAGCTTGGTGTGGGCAGTGCCGAGGCCCAGGCTGGACGCAGAGCTGGGAACCACCTCCTGTGTGCTTCATGGCCATGGTCCTTTCTGCCTGTGCATTTTTTTTCTCAACCGTCTCTCTTCTGGCTCCCTCATTTCTCTGTTTGCCTCTCGGTCCCTCTTTTGTCTTGGGTGTTTCTCTCCTGCTGTCCTGTCCACACGCTTCCTGGGTTCCTGCCTGCCCAGGGCATTGCCACAGGGAAGTACCACGCCGCGGTGCTCACCAACAGCGCTGAGTGGGAGGCCGCCTGCGTGAAGGCGGGCAGGAAGTGTGGGGACCTGGTGCACCCGTTGGTCTACTGCCCTGAGCTGCACTTCAGCGAGTTCACCTCAGCCGTGGCTGACATGAAGAACTCAGTGGCGGTAGGTTTGGAGCCTAGAGCCTGGAGCCTGCCACGTGGGTGGAGCCAGGCAGGCAGAGCCCTGCCTTCAGGGTGCTGGTGCACCTAGGGAGCTGGGGCCCCCCAGAAACAGCCACAGTGCAGACGAGGGCTTGAGAGGCAGGCGTCAGGGCACAGGAGTCATCCTAGACAGCATGGGCCACTCTCTGGCTTCCCTGACACACAGCCAGGGGTTTCTCCCCTAGTCTTGGGTCTGGCTCAGTTGCCCCATCAGGCCCTTTGCTGGCCTCCCTGTTGGCCTATGGTGGGGCAGACTCCTCGGCTCATGGTCAAGGCCCTCCCAGCCCAGCTTCAGCTGCCTCCCCACACTGGCTCCCTCCCAGCACCCCAGACTCCTTGCAGACAGCAACAGCGAGAGGCGATGGGGCAGGGTGGAGAGGGCCTGGCCGGCGCAACCCACAGGCAGTGTGTCCTCCTGGCCTCCCTAGGACCGAGACAACAGCCCCAGCTCCTGTGCTGGCCTCTTCATCGCCTCACACATCGGCTTCGACTGGCCCGGAGTCTGGGTCCACCTGGACATTGCTGCACCGGTGCATGCCGTGAGTGTCCCCGCTCCCCACCGGCCCGGGCTGCTCCCGCCCTCTTGTCCAAACAGAGTGCCCCTCTGGCTCTGGAGCTGCTGGCAGAGCTCATCAGAAACTTCTGTGTCTGTGACCCAGCCTCCAGCCCACTGTCCCCCCCTCCAAGTCTCATCCTCCCTGCGAACAGAGTGGCTGCTGTGTGGACCCTTCCCCAGCCAGCCTGTCCTCCAGAAGGGATCCTGGGCCATCTGTCTCACCCATCCCCACCCTGGGGAGCTCCCGGGGTGGAGGCAGAGCACACAGGGCCTTGCCCACTGCCTGTGCCTGGCCTGCTGGCCCTGAATGTGTCCAGCCAGCAGCACGGAAGGCCCTGGGCTCCGGCTGGTGCTCAGGAGCTCCTTCCTGAGAAAGGGACTGTGGGGCACGTGGAGGGGACCCAGGAGGTGAGGGGTCCCCAGGAACCCCTCCTGTGCTGCAGCCCCACACCCAGAGTCTGTGTCCTGCCCTTTGCTTGCAGGGTGAGCGAGCCACAGGCTTCGGTGTGGCCCTCCTGCTGGCGCTCTTCGGCCGTGCCTCTGAGGACCCTCTGCTGAACCTGGTGTCCCCGCTGGGCTGTGAGGTGGATGTCGAGGAGGGGGACATGGGGAGGGACTCCAAGAGACGCAGGCTTGTGTGAGCCTCCTGCCTCGGCCCTGACAAACGGGGATCTTTTACCTCACTTTGCACTGATTAATTTTAAGCAATTGAAAGATTGCCCTTCAGATGGGTTTTGGTTTGTCTTTCTGGTCGTCAGCGTGGTGGTGGAAACAGTTGAAGTTTTAGGAGACAGCTTAGGGTTTGGTGCGGGCCACAGGGAGGGGACCGGGAAGCGCTGGGGCTTGTTTCTGTTTGTTGCTTACAGGACTGAGAGCTTCTACAAACTGCTACCCCTGGGGCCTTCTGCACCCCAGGGTGAGGCCTCCTGCCTGCCTGGTGCCCTGTCCCAGCCCCAGGTCCTGTGCAGGGCACCCGTGTGGCTGACAGCCAGGCTCTTACTCCAGCCAGGGCTGCCAGTGCATCCAGCCAGCCCAGCCCTGTGAAAGATGGAGCTGACTTGCTGCAGGGGACCCGATTTACAGGGCAAGAGAAGTCACACTCTGGCCTCTCAGAATTCACTTGAGGTTCAATTAAATACAGTCACACCATCCCCTCACCTGGCCTCGTTCTTCCTCCTCCCCCTCCATTTTAGAACCGGGTCCTGGAGCCCATCTAGGGACTTTGGTGCAGGGCTGCCTCCTGCTTCTCCCAGACCGGCTCTGGCTTTGAGCCCCAGCTGGTCAACCCAGTGTTGATGACAGGAGCCCAGGACCTGGGGAGGAGGATAGGGGGCCGCTGGGCCTAGGCCTGGCCTTCCTGACCATTTTGAATTTCTGGGTGCACACAGCACAGACTCCAGGTGGAAGTGCTGTGGGCTCCTGAACTCTCTACAGCCCGGCAGCCTGCACGGAGGCTGTTCTGTCTCTCGAGGGTCCTGGAGCCTGTGCTGTGCGAGGTCGACTGTGCTTCCGCGCCCCTGGGCACTGTCCTAGGTGATAAAGAGCACGGCCCCGAAGCCAATTCGGGTTTCCCGGGAGCCCTGCCAGGATTCAGGGAACCCCTGAACCTGGGCTCCAGGAAAAGCAGGTGAGGCGGGTCCAAGGCACCCAGAAGCCAGCCTCCCACTGGCTTGGGTGACAGTGTGGGCCAGGACCTTGTCCCTGCCATACATCCCCTTTGCTGTCAGTCGCAGCAGGGCTGCCTGGGGCCCCCCAGGAAGGGATTGGGTCCGAGGCCCCCACAGGGAAGGGGACAGTGCCCACCTCTCTTCAGCTAGGGCTGAGGGTGAGGACCTGGCTGCAGATCTGTGGGACACGTGGCCCTAGGCTGTGTCCTGAGCCCCTGGCCACCCCACCCCAAGGGTCCCCAGACTCCATGTGCCCCCACAGCCCTGGAAATCAAGGTGACTCTTTCTGGGCCTGATCCCAAGCAAATATTTATTAACTGCCTGCTGCGTACACAGCCCTGGCTGGGCCTGAAAAGGCAAGAACTGGCTCCAAGGTCCTGGCCCCGTCTGAGGAAACTGTCGCCCAACACAATGACAGCAATTGTGGGCAGCAGCCGGGGAGAAGGAGCTGGAGCTCCCGAGCAGGGGCGGCCGCAGCCAGGGTTGGGAGCCTTCACGGGTCATTAGCTTGCTTAATGGTGCTGCAATAGGCCCCACTTGCCGGCCTCCCCTGAGACACCCAGAAGAGGCAGAGGTCACGAGGTGGTCTGGCTCCTTCTCCAGGGCAGCTGGCACCGTCTGCCCCCCCTACCAGGGGTGCGCCCGCATGGCCACAGGATGCAGGGTCAGGGAGCAGGGGAGGAACTGAGTCTCCCTTGTGCAGGCACAAAGGCGGCCTCAGGACCAGGGACCCAGCTGGGCACCAGCTGCTGGCTGGCCTGGCCTGCCTGCCGGTGTTGGGGGGCCCACGGGGGTGAGCCAGAGGCCTGGCTTTCCCCGGGGCCAAAGGGCTCTAGGAGGCAACGGCTGCTTCCCCAGGCCCTGCCAGAGCCCTGGCAACAGGGTCATGGGGCGGCTGGCGGTGCTGGGGGGCAGGTGGGTGCTCTGGGTCCACTTGATCATGGTTTCCGGGGAGCAGTGCAGGAAGACGAGCTTGGTGCAGAGCCCCCACAGGCAAGCTAGTGCACAGCCCCAAGGAAGCGCTCCCAGATGAACTTGGCCGAGAGCATCACCACGGCCACGCGGAGCCCAGCGATGCTGGGGAAAGTAGGCGGGGCTAGGACCCCACCCACACCCCCTCCCTGGAATCCCAGGGCCCACCTGGGTGATGTTATCCCAGAGACAGGGACAAGAGATGAGAGGATGGAAATGTCTCTTTGGGAAAAAGGCTGCAGGAGCTGGAGGTGATGAGCAGAGCAGGTGAAGGAAAGGGAGGCCCCCTCCTCTCTCCATGTTAGAGAAGGGAGCCCTAGATCTGGCCACCAGCGGCCTGTGCCCACCTGGGGCTGAGGGCACACAGGGCTGCACATACACACTCAAGGCCACTGTGAGAACAGGTGAGCAGGGCCAGAGGGCTGTGGAAAGCCCGGCTGAAGGCTGCACCTCCAGGCTGAAGAGAGCTTTACCAGCATCCACCAGGAAGCCTGGGCTCTGGGGCTGTGTCATTGTAGATGACCATTTCCAGGTCGTGGCCACAGCCCCGGTTCTGGTCACAGCTGGGCCACCAATCCTCCTGCGCCACCCACCACTTAGCCACCGGGCCGTCTTCAGGGCATCGGCCGGCCTCAGCTGCTGCAGCCAGACCCTGGCGTTGCGGAAGAAGGCCGGCCAGTCCACATCCTGCAGCCTACAAGGGTGCGCTGTGTGAGAGGGGTGCAGGCCCCGGCCTGGGAGGGCACCCCGATGCAGGCCCCCAGAACTGACGGAAAATTGTCTCCCCAGAGGTCAGGTCTTTGTCAGCAAAGGTGGGAAACCAGGGGAGCGGCGGCACCAGGCCCCAGAGACATTTGAAATGACCTCAGAAGACCTAGGGCCACTCAGGGTGACCACATCAGGGAGCTGCCTCTGACAGGTTGTGATGGATGTTTAAGGAAGGGATCGATGGTCACCTGACTCTCAGGAGTGCAGGAGAGGCCACTGAGATCCATTCAGAAGGGACTGGCTGTTGGTCCCTGTGGACTTGGCCTCTGGCTGGTGGTGAGGAGGAAGAGTTCTCGCCACTCATCCTCTGGCCCCTGCTGCCCAAGGAAGCAGACTCCTGTGAGCTGAGTTCCGGGAAGTCCATCTCCAGCAGGAACTGCAGGCCAAGGGCACATCTCTGTGATCGTGTGTCACCATGGCGGTGCGTGCGTGCATGCGTGTGCACTGGTCTGTGGCCTGTGGTGCGTGAGTTCCACTGGGACCCACGTGAGGTGAAGGGTCTCCCACCTCCCCTCCCATTAGGACCCTCCCTGTGCCACACAGACACCCATCTGTGCCTTCCCCTTCTGTGCCACCAGAAATGGAAGAGATAGACACTTAAAAGAAGGAACTCAAATGGAATGAAATTGTTTCTATTGGGGAATGCTCATTCAATCATCTTAGAAAATCCCACCCCACCTCCCGCTGCAGATTAATTACTCTAAGTGCAACTCCAATTGGGCTGGTGACCCCCCAGGAAACCTCTGAAGCTGTCCCAGGCTGTTCCCAACATGGGACCTCCAACTCTGGCACACCAGGACCCGAGGCCCCTGACAGGCTCCTCGTTCCTGCCTCGCTCAAGGCTCAGGTCCCCCACCTGGAATACCCCCTCCCACCAGCATCTCCTGCCTCGCTCCCGCTGCCAGGTCCCCGAAAGCTCTTGTTCATGAGCTCGCCTGCCGTCCACAGCCCCCACCAGAACCCGAGTGGCTGTGGAATTCGCTGCCCTGATTCTCTGCCCAGAGCCTTGGTCCAGACTGTGTTCCCTGGCGAATTAGTGTTCAGCATTTTTGTTTGTTTGTTTGTTCTTTAACAAAAGGTTGTTTTGGTTTGAGATTCAGCAAAAACACACACTGCATTCAGCTTCCTCTCCATTCAGGATTCAGTAAATTGGTTGTTTTCCCGTCTGCTTCGAGTCCTTGCCTCAAATGAGCCTTCAACAAGATAATGCATTTAAAAGCCCTTGGAAAAGTACCAGGCCCCGCGCACATGTACAGCCCAGGCCCCGCGCACATGGACGGCCCAGGCCCCGCGCACATGGACGGCATTGTCATCGTGCAGCTCTCGGAGGCAAGGCCGGCAGCACACAAAGCTCCCACCGCACCCACACTAGGCTCAGCTTCTAGGGAACATTGGCCCAGGCGGAGGTCCTTCCCCACGGCCTCACAAATAGGGCTCAGGAGGGGTGGGGCTGCCTTCATGCAACCCTACTGCTAGGCTGGTCCCCAAAGCCCAGACCTGTGCCCCTCCCCATGGCCTGGGCTTGTTTTCTTCCCTTGCACAGGGCCAAGGGGACAAGGATGCAGCGGATGAGATGCTAACACACCCTCAGGGAGGTGACAGTCCTTCCTAACATCCAACCAATGGGCCATCTTTGCTTTCGGTGCCTGCTGGAGTCCCGAGGGCTTTGGGGATCAGTCCAGGGAGCATTCTGCAGTCAGGAAAACAACACTGAAAACCAAAACCCACAATTACAAAGCGTAGAAGCCTGGTTTACGTTCACCGATGGCACAGTTAGAACCCACGGCAGGCTCCAGCTGAAACGATCTGTTCCCATTGGCTGCATAAGAAACTCAGTGATGTCATGGACCCCTTCGCCTCCCTTAAATCAGTTTAGCAGTAACCAGGGCAGTTACCCCAACTTCACAACCGTGAGTTCTTTTGAGGGCCTGAGACCCCCTTTCTCCTAATGAGTTGGATAAGTTTCTGTGGCATCCATGACCCAGCTTGTTCCAGTGCATGAAGGCCCAAAGCCAGCTTCCTTGTCCAATAATATTTGCTAAGCACTACTGGCATGCAATCCCTGAAAAGCACATCCCTCCTGCAGGTGTGTCTTCCCAGCCTGCAAGTGGAACGGCTTCCGGAAGGAGGAGCCGGCATGGCCCTGCAGGAGGCTGGGGGAGGGCTGTGCCCCTGGCACCCACAGGGGCGGGGGTGGCTGAGGATTCCCCTCCATCGGAATGTTATTAGCCATTACCAGAAGAGCTAATGCGTCATAAGCAATTTACCACATGCAAGGCAGCCCCTGGGAGGTGCTGTTATCTTCCCCCCATTCCAGAAGGTGCAGAAGCCCCAGGTCACACAGGTCGTTTGTGAAAGGGAAGGGGGCATCCAAACCCAGATGGCCCAGCAGATTCATGTATGCTGGCTGATGAAGGTGGGAGGGAGGGAGGGAAGTGAATAAATACATGGCCGGACAGAGACATACAGCCAGGCCCAAAGGACTCATTACTGTTGAATACCCCAGGACTCATTACTGTTGAATACCCCAGGCCTCGGTCTCCTCATCTGTCAAATGGATGGGCCTTGCAAAACAAAAACCTTCATGACTTTGGATTTGTCAGTGATTTCTTGGCTATGACACCAAAGGCACAGGCAACAAAAGAAAAAATAGACAAATTGGACTTCATGCAAATTAAGAAATTTTGCACATCAGAAGACAGTATTCTCAGAGTAAAAAGGCAACCCACACAATGGGGAAAACATTTACAAATCATGTACCTGATAAGGCATTGATATTCAGAATATATAAACTCCTAAAGTGCAACAACAATAAAAGAATCTGATTCAAAAACACTCAAAGGACTTCCATAGATAAAAAAGTACACAAATGGCTCATAAGCACAGGAAAAGATGCTCAGCATCACCGTCATTCGAAAACAGAAATTAAAACCCCGGTGAGAAACCACCTTGCACTCATTAGGAGGGCCACTATCACAAAAACAGAAAATAACAGGTGTTGGTAAAAATGTAGGGGAATCACAACCCTGGCGCACAGTCGGTGGGAATGGAAAATGGGTCAGGTGCTGTGAAAAACAGTATGGCGGTTCCTCAAAAGATTACAAATAGAATGACCACATGATGCAGCAACTCCACTTCGGGGTATATACCCCAAAGAATTGAAAGCAGGGCCTCGAAGAGATATTTGCACACTCAGGTTCACAGAAGCATTATTCACAATCGCTCAAATGTGGATGCAACCCAAATATCCATCAGTGGATGAACGAGGAATAATCAAATGTCACAAATACAAGGTGTGGATGTTCAGCCTTAAAAACGAAGTTCTGACACAGGCTACACTGTGGATGAACCTTGAGGAATTATGCGAAGTCAAATAAGCCAGTCACAAAAACACAAATACTGTAGGATTCCACTTTTACGAGGTAAGTTAGAGCACTCAAAATCATAGAGACAGAAAGTAGGAGGGTGGTTGCCAGGAGCTGAAGGGAGGAGGGAATGAGGAGTTAGTGTTGAACGGGGATACAGTTTCCATTTTACGAGATGAAAGGGGTTGTGGAGATGATGGTGGTGCGGGTTGTACATTATGAATGCACTTAATGCCACTTGACTATACATTCAAAAATGGGCAAGATGGCAGATTTTATGTTATGTGTACTTTACCACAATAAAAAGCTAATACATTTTAAAAATATAGATGGGCCCTGGACTCCTCTGGGCACCTGTGCCCCAGGAGGCAGGATGGCTCCATGTGCCATGCCCAGGTCAGCAGAACTGGGCTCAAATCCCGACCCTGCCACTTTTGTAGCTTTGAGTCCTGGCATCAGTCAGCCAGATTCTTCACCTGTGCGAGGGGGACATATGTCCATGAAAGTGCCGTGTAAATGGGCAAAAGACGACTCCTTTGGTCACATGGTAAACCCCACCCTGCAACAGTTGTGCTTGGCAGAAAACCCTCTGTGCCAGGGCACTGCTGGAGCAAGGAGGGGCTCCTACAGGCTCTCTTGGGTGTGTGTGAGCATGCAGGCCAGTGGGTCTCGAGTTTCCTTATCCATGTAGTACACCACGTGCTCGCCGGCTGCTTCCACATTCATGACCAGAGACTCATTCCTGAATTGGGGAAGGAAAAGCCAAGTGCAGATTCGGAGAAACAAAGGTAGCCCCAGATGCTCGGGCCCAGCTTCCTTCCCCATCCCAGTCTGCACCCTGCACCCTCTGCCCTCTCAGCTCTGCTTCCTCCATCCAATCCTCACTTGGCCCTGAAAATTCCAGACAGAATAGACACACGTGGCTCCTGCCCACTCCTGTGCAAACTCGTGGGCCCCGGAAGGAAGACATGGTATCTTCCTACGGCTGGGAGATGGCGCAGTCCCATTTCCTCCCCATGCTATAAATAAACAACTCACAGACAGCAGTTCTAGGCAGAGGGAATGGTGTCAGGGAACACTGCAGGGCCCCACCTCCCCTCCGTGTGTAGTTTTGTATTCACTCATTCATTCAGTGAACATTCATTGTGCTCCTGCTCTGTGTCAGGTGCTGAGAGACGAAGTTGAGGAAGATGGCCCCTGCCCTCCCAGGGTTCACAGTCCCGCCAGGAGGACAGGTGCTCATCACAGTATTGCCCAGAGAAATACACCACAAACTGGGATGACGGCCGTGAAGTACGGGCAGGTGGTGTGACGAGGACATTTTAAAGGGAGGCCTGTCTTTGCTTGGGGAGGGGACCAGGTAGGGAACGCCTCCCTGGAGGTATAGATATCTGAGCTGAGAGCGCAAGGATGTGAGTACTCCATGGTGCAGAAGATGGGAGAAATCAGTTCCAGCACAGGGTGCAGCATGTGCAAAGGCCCGGGGCTGGAGTGGGCTGTGACAAGTTCCAGAAATGCAAAGGAGGCCACTGCTGCTGAAAAGGAGAGGGGGGCATAGGGATGAGGGAGTGAGATGGGGTGGGAGAGGTGGACACAGGCCTTGCAGGTCACGAGAGAGTGCTGTGTGAATATGACCATTTCCCTGAGGACACCCCAGTCCTCAGCACGGTGGAATTCCCACGGGGTGGCTGGAATTCCCACAGACAGCCACAGGCTTACTGGCTTGAGAGTGAGGGAGTAGAATTTGGGCTGTCAGAGCCCAGGAAAGTTCCAGGGATGGGGGGAAGTGAGAATGTCCTGCAAGGCAAGAGACAGAGCCCCTTGAAGCTTGGTCTGACTCCTTTTTCTGGTCATGGTAGAGCTGTAGGGACTGCATTTAACTACTGCTTTAGATGAGTTAGAAAGCCAAACAAATATATAGAAAGCATTGTTTCAGACACAAGAAACATGCAGGCTCAGAGTGATGCCTGCGAGAAATGGAACAAATGAGATGAGCCTCCAACCAGCCCAGCTCCCTGCCTGGGGAGAGTTTCCACGTGTGGCCCAGGGAGGAGAAACCCTAGCCAAGCCCAGGCAGGTGGCCTCCATGAGCTCAAGGGACAGAGTTGAACATCCAGGACGGCCAAGGCAGCTGGAGTTTGCTGGACAGAAAACTCGGAAGAAGAGAGTGGCACGGAGAGAAAGAAATCCAGAGACAGGCAGGGGGTTCCCGAGTCTTCAGAGTACTGAGTACTGCTCAGCACGTGTGAGGAGAACACTACCCCAAGCTAGGGAAGGAACCATCCTAAGGTGCAGAGGGGACAAGGACCACTCACACAGCACCCAAACAGGCCACATTCCCAAGAGGCAGGAGCACAGCAAAGGCTTTGAGGTCTGAACTGCCATATACAACAGCACTCAAGCTCCAGGCTCACCTCTGAGCAGCGCACGCACTGGGCACCTGCAAGTCACACAGCCAAAGCTCTTAAGAGAGAACTGACATCTGAACCACTGCTCATGGGAGAGAAAGAACGTGCCGTGTGAATTTCACTGGATTCATTCCCTGCTAAAAAGAAGGAGGAGGAGGAGGAGGAGGAGGAGGAGGAGGAGGGGTTGGATGATGAGGAGTGGGGGAAGGAGGAGAGAAGGAAGAGGAGGAAGAAGAGGAGAAAGGTGGAAAAGGAGAAATAAATTAGCATTCTCCAGAAGATTTAAACAGGACCCAGTCTTCTAACATACAAAAACAACAAGTCCAGGATGAAAACCCAACATGATTTGATGTACCAAGAATCAGGAAAATCTGAGCAATTCTTAAGGGAAAATACAATCAAAAGATGCCAATCCTGAGATGACCCTGATGCTGGAATCGTCAGATGAAGACTTCAGAGAAATGATTATAACTATCCTTCATGAAGTAAAACTTAAAAACATTGAAATGGATGGAAAAATAGGAGTTTGACAAAGAAAAACTATAAAAAAAACCCCACTAAATGTGATGTGGTATCCTAGAACAAAAAAGGACATTAATGTACAAACTGGTGAAATCTAAGTAGAATCTGGAGTTTGGTTGGTAGGAACCTACCAATGCTGGCCTGTTGGATTTGACAAACATTCCATGGTATGTTAATGTAAGATGTCAAAATTGGGGAAAACTGGGTGAGAAGTAAATGGAAATGCTCTGTTTTATCTTTGCAACTTTTCTGTAAATGGAAAATTATTACAAAATAAAAAGTCTAAAGAATCAATATGACAGAGGAAAGAGCCAGTAAACTTGAATATAGATCAATAGAAATTATTCTAACTGAAGAACTGACAGAACAAAAAGACTTCAAAATATGAGTGCCTCAGGGACTTGTTAGACAATATCAAAACATCTAATACTCTTATAATTGGAATCCCTAAGAGAAGAGAGATTGGTGGAGATAAATATTTTTTGAAAGAATGATAGCAGAACCTTTCCAAATATGGGAAAAGACATAAATTTACAGGTTCAAGAAGTTTAGAGGACTCCAAACAGGATGAATTCAAAAAAATGCACACCCGAACACATCATGATCAGATTACTGAAAACCAAAGATAAAGAAAAATCTAAAAAGCAGCCAGAGGAAAAAAACATACCTACTGCAGTGATAAACAATGACTGAAGATTAACCAGAAAACATGGGTGTCAGAAGACATGGGAACACATCTTTAAAAACATGAAACAAAAGAACTGTCAACTCAGAATTCTACATAGAGCAAAAATTGTCAAGAATGAAAGAAAAAAAAAAAAAGATACACTCTGAGGAAGAATAAGAAAAGACTTAAAGAATCCAGCTGGGCACGGTGGCTCACACCTGTGATCCCAGCACTTTGGGAGGCTGAGGGGGGGATCAGGAGGTCAGGAGATCAGTATAAGACTTGGAACTTCAGGAATGCCCTGTCTCTACTAAAAACACAAAAAATTAGCCGGGCATGGTGGTGGGCGCCTGTAGTCCCAGCTACTCAGGAGGCTGAGGCAGGAGAATGGTGTGAACCCAGGAGGCAGAGCTTGCAGTGAGCCGAGATCACGCCACTGCACTCCAGCCTGGGTGACAGAGTGAGACTCTGAAAAAAAAAAAAAAAAAAAACCCAAAAAACACCAGTAGACCTATTCTAAAAGAAAGGATGTTCTTCAGACAAAGGAATTACACCAGTATAAGACTTGGAACTTCAGGAATGAAGGAAGAACAACAGAAAAGGTAAATATCTGGTAAATATAATGGGCTACTTTTCTTCTCCAAAGTACCTAAAATGTATATAAGCTATAAAAAGCAAATATTATAACATTATCAAGGGGATTAAATGTATGTAGATTTAATACTTATGACAATTATAACAGAAGTTAAAAGTATAACATAAAGAGGGTAAAGTATGACACAGAGAATGTAAAGATAACCACATAGTTATAAGCCTTCTATATTTTACATGCTACGATGAAATACTAACTCTAAATAGATTATGAAAAGTTAGGTATGTATATAATCCCTAAAGCAGCAACTAAAAAGTAATGCAAAGAGATATAGCAACAAAAGCCAATAAATAAAATAAATAGAATGTTAAAAATATTCACATAATTCAAAAGAAGCCAGAAAAAGGAACATAGAAAAAAAATGAGAAAATAGAAAAATAATAAAATGGTAGACCTAAATGTAACTATATCAATAATGACATTAAATTGAAACAGTCTAAATATAGCAATGAAAAAAATTGTCACATTGGATTAAAAAAAAAACAACAGGATCCAATCATATGCTACATGATATGGTTTGGCTGTGTCCCCACCAAAATCTAATCCTGAATTCCCAGATGTTATGGGAGGCACCCAGTGGGATGTAGTTGAATCATGGGGGCAGGCCTTTCCTGCGCTATTCTCATGATAGTGAATTACTCTCATGAGATCTGATGGTTTTGAGAAACAGGAGTCTCCCTACACAAGCTCTCTCTTTGCCTGCTGTTATCCATGTAAGACATGATTTGCTCCTCCTTGCCTTGTGCCATGACTGTGAGGCTTTCCCAGCCACGTGGAACTGTAAGTTCAATTAAACTTCTTTCTTTTGTAAATTGCCCAGTCTCGGATATGTCTTTATCAGCTACACGAAAACAGACTAATACACCATATATAAGAAATACACTTTAAATATAATTGTATAGACTGGAAATTAGTAAACTATGGCTCAGAAGCCAAAGGCAGCCCAGGGCCTGTTTTTAAGAATAGTTTTTACATTTCTTAAGGGTCGTGAAGAAGAAAAGGAGGGGAAGAAAGGGGTAATAGAAACCATATATGGCCACAAAACCTAAAATATTTACTATTAATAACTGGCCCTTTGCAGAAAAAAGTTTGCTGGCCCCTCAATTGATAGATTAAAAGTAAAAGGATAAAAGTGATATACCAAGCAAATACTCATCAAAACAAAGCACAAGTGGCTATGTTACTACCAGATAAATAAGACTTCGGAACAACAAAAAATTACCAGGTACAAATAGGGGTGTTACATAATAATAAAATAATCAATTCACCAAGAAGATGTAACAGTCCTAAACAGTAGATTCCCCAATGACAGAGCTTCAAACTATATGAGACAAAAACTGACAGAACTAAAACAAGAAATCCACAGTTATGTTTGGAGACTTCATCACTTCTTTCTCAGTATAGAATACATAGATGGAAATTCAACACAAATATAGAAGACCTGAATAACACTGCCAACTTGACCTAATTGATGTTTATCAGCCACTTCAGCCAACAGTAATGGAACATGTATTCTTTCCAAGTACAAATGGAACATTCACCAAAATAGATCATATTCTGGGCCATTAAAAGCTTAACAACCTTAAAAGAATTAAAAATTATATGATGTATAGTCTCTGACCATCAAGGACTTAAACTAGAAATCGACAACAGAAGGATATCTGGAAAATTCACAAACATTTGGAAATTACACAACATACCTCTAAATAATTCATGTGCCAAAGAGAAAGTGCCAAACAAATGATCTAAGATTATACTTTAAGAAACTAAAAAAAGAACAAATTAAACTCAAAGAAAATAGAATAAAAGAAATGATAAGGATAAGGGCAGAAATTAGTATAACTGAAAACAGAAAAATAGAAAAATAAATTAAACCAAATGTTAGGTTTTTGAAAATATTTAATACACTTGATAACTCTCTAGGGAGACTGATTGCAATAAAAAGAGAGAAAACGGCCGGGCGCGGTGGCTCAGGCTTGTAATCCCAGCACTTTGGGAGGCCGAGGCGGGCGGATCACGAGGTCAGGAGATCCAGACCACGGTGAAACCCCGTCTCTACTAAAAATACAAAAAAATTAGCCGGGCGTGGTGGCGGGCGCCTGTAGTCCCAGCTACTCGGAGAGGCTGAGGCAGGAGAATGGCATGAACCCGGGAGGCGGAGCTTGCAGTGAGCCCAGATTGCGCCACTGCACTCCAGCCTGGGCGACAGAGCAAGACTCTGTCTCAAAAAAAAAAAAAAAAAGAGAGAGAGAGAAAACACAAATTATAAATATCAGAAATAAAAAAGGAGATACCACTACAGACACTACAGATATTAAAAGAATAACAAGGTGATACTATGAAGAACTCTACCCATAAATTAACAATCTATATAAAATGATGGATTCATTGAAAGACACAAAACACCAAAATTCACCCAAGAAGAAAGTGATAACCTGATATGCCTTTCTACTAAAGAAATTGAATTCTTATTTTAAGACATTCCAATACACAAAACTCCAGGCCCAGATGCTTTCATAGGCAAATCCTATTAAACATTTAATGATGTAATAATGCCAGTTATATCCAAGCTCTTTCAGAAAATAAGAGAGCACTTTCTAACTCATTTAATGAGGCCAACATTATCCTTCCTGATATCAAAAACAAAGACCTTAGAAGGAAACTAAAGATCGATAACTCATACATATCTGTACAAAAATCCTCAACAAAGTAGTGGTAAGTCAAACCCAGCAATATACAAAAAGACAATGTATTATGACCAAATGAGGTTTATCCTGGGAATGCAAAGCTGGTTCAGCATTAGAAAATACATTAATGTAATTCATCATGTTAGCATGCTAAAGAAGGAAAATCATGTGATCATTTCAATAAATGAGGGAACAGTACTTGAGAAAATTCAACATCCATTTATGATTTTAAAAAACCTCTCAGCAGGCTGGGTGCAGCAGCTCACACCTGTAATCCCAGCACTTTGGGAGGCTGAGGTGGGCAGATCACTTGAGGCCAGGAGTTCAAGACCAGCTTGGCCAATATGGTGAAACCCCATCTCTACTAAAAATACAAAAAATTAGCTGGGCATGGTGGCAGGCACCTGTAATCTCAGCTACTTGGGAGGCTGAGGCAGGAGAATTGCTTGAACCCGGGAGGCAGAGGTTTCAGTGAGTCAAGATCACACCACTGTGCTCCAGCCTGAGCGACAGAGCATGACTCTGTCTCAAAAAAAAAATTTAGAAAAACCTCTCAGCAAACTATGAACACAAAGGTGTTCAACCTGGTAAAGGGTATCTACAAAAGAATTACAGCTAACGTTACACTTTATGGCAAAAGACTCAAAGTTCTCCCAAGGCAAGGATATCTATTCACCACCATACTGAAAGCCCTAGAATGTGCAATAATGCATGAAAAAGTTAAAAAAAAGAACCTGCAAGGAGGAAATAAAGGCAGATAACATGACTATCTGTGTAGAAAATGCTATAATCTACTGTATTCTATAGAGAAGTCTCTAGAATATGAAGTGATTTTAGTAAGGCCAGAGGATACAAGGCCAATATCAAAAATCAGTTGTATTTCTACATATTAACAATGAATATTTCAAATATTAATTTTAAAAATCAGCATCATACTCATGTTCATAGCAGCATTATTTTCAATAGCCAAAAGGTAGAAGCAACCCAAGTCTCCATCAATGGATGAATGGATAAATAAAATGTGATACATGCATACAATGTATGTATATTCAGCATTAAAGAGGAAGGAAATTCTGACTTATGGTTCAACTTGGATAAACCTTGAAGACATTATGCTTAAGTAAAATAAGATTGTCACGAAAGGACAAATATTATTATTATTCCACTTATATGAGTTCCCTAGTCAGATTCATAGAGACGGAAAGCATTATGGGGTTTCCAAGGGATAGGGGAAGGGACACTAAAGAGTTCATGTTTAACAGGGACAGTTTTAGTTTTACATCATGGAAAAGAGTTCGGTGGTTGGATGGTGGTGATGGTAGCACACCATGTGAATGTACTTACTACCACTGAATTGTACAGTTAAAAATGGTTAAGATATATTTTATATGTTCATTGTACCACCATTTTGAAAAATTTTTAAAGTCAGGTTTAAATGGGAAGTCTCGAGCTAAAAAATTGCAATATCTCACACGAAAAATTCACTAAATGTACTTAACAATATAGCAGAGACAGCAAAAGAGAGGGTCAGTAGACTTAAAGACAGGTAAATAGCATAACACAGAAAAGAAAGATGAAGGAGAATGAATCGAGTTCCGGTGACCTTTCAGACAGTATAAATCAGCTACACACACACACACACACACACACACACACACACACACAGACACACATATATATTTAGAGGGAGAGGATGGAACTGAAAGAATATTTGAAGAAAAAGAGCCAAAAATTCCCCAAATTTGGTAGAAAAAAAATCAATTAAGATCCAGAATGACCAGCAAAAACACAAGCAAGATAAATGTAAAGAAAACCATGAAAAGAAGGTCAAATCATATTGCTGAAAACCCAAGATAAAAAAAAGTTTCAAAAGCAATCAGAGATAAAAGACGTCATAATCAAGGGTGGCAGTACAAATGACACCGACTTTTCTCAGGAACAATGAAGATTAGGAGATAAGAGAACAACATCTTCAAATTTCTGCATTAGGAAAAAAATTTCCAAACCTCTCAACTCAGAATTCTATAGGCAGCAAAAATATCTTGGCCGGGCTCAGTGGCTCATGCCCATAATCCCAGCATTTTGGGAGGCCAAGGCGGGTGGATCACCTGAGGTCAGGAGTTCAAGACCAGTCTGCCCAACATGGCGAAACCCCGTCTCTACTAAAAATACAAAAATTAGCTGGGCATGGTGGTGGCCGCCTGTAATCCCAGCTACTCAAGAAGCTGAGCTAGGAGAATTGCTTGAACCCAGAAGGCAGAGGTTGCTTTGAGCCAAGATCATACCACTGCACTCCAGCCTGGGCAACAAGAGTGAAACTCGATCTCAAAACAAACAAACAAACAAAAAATACATCTTTAAAAATGAGGATGAAATAGTGACATTTGCTTTTATCTTTTTCTTTTCTTTTTTTTGAGATGGAGCCTTGCTCTGTCACCAAGGCTGGAGTGCAGTGGCGCAATCTTGGCTCACTGCAACTTCAGCTTCCCAGGTTCAAGTGATTCTCCTGCCTCAGCTTCCCGAGTAGCTGGGATTACAGGCGCATACCACATTTTCTTTTTTTCTTTTTTTGAGATGGAGTCTCCCTCTGTCACCAGGCTGGAGTGCAGTGGCGTGACCTCAGCTTACTGCAACCTTCACCTCCCAGGTTCAAGCAATTCTCCTGCCTCAGCCTCCCAAGTAGCTGGGACTACAGGAGTGTGCCCCTACACCCAGCTAATTTTTGTATTTTTTTGGTAGAGATGGGGTTTCACCATGTTCGCCATGATTGTCTCGATCTCCTGACCTCGTGATCTGCCTGCCTTGGCCTCCCAAAGTGCTGGGATTACAGGCATGAGCCACCGCGTCCGGCCGATAGTGACATTTTCAAATGTTGAAAACAGTAACAATTGGAACAACAAAAAACAGAGAATTTATTAGTAGGAGACTTGCCCCACAAGATCTTCTAAAGCAGGGTGTCCAATCTTTTGGCTTCCCAGGGCCACAACGGAAGAATTTTCTTGGGCCACGCATAAAATATACTCACACTAATGATAGCTGATGAGCTAAAAAAAAAAAAAAAAAAAATCACAAAAAAACTCATAATGTTTTAAAAGAAAGTTTATGAATTTGTGTTGAGCCGCACTCTAAGCTGTCCTGGGCTGCATGCAGCCCATGGGCCATGGGTTGGACAAGCTCATTCTAAAGGATGTTCTGACTGAAGGTAAATGACAGCAAATAGAACTCAGATCTAAAGGAAGAAATAAAAAGCAACTAAAATGGTAAAACATGGACTACTTAATTTTTTTTGAATTTTCTTAGAAGACAACTGACTGCTTAACCAAAAATTATGACATCATATGGCAAGGGGTATGACATGTGTATATGTAAAGCATATAGCAACAAAGAACAAAGGATGATGTGAGAGGGGATAAGTGGAACTATATTGTTGTAATGTTTATATATTTTAGATGAAGTACAGTATCAAATACTCTTATTCACAAATTATCACCACCCTGGCTTGTCTAAACTCCAGACTCTCTGTTCAACTCATAGAGTCCACTGAATTTTGCATACCCACTCCCTGTGCTGTGGGCTAGAAAATCTTTTCAGGTGCAAAAAGAGGAAAAAGGAAATGAGAAACAAATGAAACATATAAAAATATATAACAAGATAATAAATTTAAATTCAACCATATTACAATAAATGTAAATAGTCTAAACACACCAGTTAAAAATAAGAGATGATAAGCTTAGATATAGAAACAATACCCAACTCTACGCTGTTTACAAGAAATCCACTTCAAAAGCTGAAAGTAAGAAATAGTAAAAGGATGGAAAAAGGTATATACTAACACTTATCAAAAGAAATCTGGAGTTGCTGTGTTAGTATAAAGATAATGTGGATTTAAGGGCAGGAAATATTACAAGGAAAAGGAGGATAATTTTAGAATCATAAAGAGGACAATTCCTGAAGAAGACCAAATCATCCTAAATATTTATACACCAAATAATAGAGCTTCAAAATACATGAAGCAAAAACTGGCAGATTTCAAAAGAGAAATAGACAAATTCAGTTAGTTAGAGTTCTCGAAACCTTTCAATAAAACAGGTAGACAGTAAATATATGGAAGACTTGTACAACGACAGCAGAATACACATTATTTTCAAGGGCACATAAAACATTCACTAAGATAGATCATATTCAGCATCATAAAACAACTCTCAATAAATTTATTTATTTGTTTGCTTTTATTTGTAGAGATGTGTTGCTATGTTGCCCAGGCTTGTCTGAAACTCCTGGCCTCAACTGATCCTCCCACCTCAGCCTCCCAAAGTGCTGGGATTACAGGTGTGAGCCACCATGTCCAGCCTCTCAATAAATTTAAAAGAACTGAAGTTGTAGAAAGAATATTCTTTGACCACAATGAAATGAAATTAAAAATTAATAACAAAAATATCTGGAAACTCGCTAAATGTGTAGAAACTAAAGAGCATTCTTTAAAAAAAAAAAATTCCATGGGTTAAGGTAGAAATTACAAGTATAAAATATTTGTACTAAATAAAAATTAATGCAAGACTAAATTAGTGGTATGCAGCTAAAGCTTAGAAGAAAATGTCAAACATTAGATGCTTACATTAGAAAAGTATAAAGAACCCAAATCAATGATCTAAATTTCTACCTTAATAAACTAGAAAAAAAGGATAAATTAAACCCAAAGTACAAGAGAAAATAGAGAAATGATACAGAGAAATCAATCAAAACAAAACTTATTTTATTTTTTAAGATGGAGTCTCACTCTATTGCCCAGGCTAGAGTGCAGTGGCATGATCTCAGCTCACTGCAAACCCTGCCCCCTGGGTTCAAGTGATTTTTGTGTCTCAGCCTCCTGAGTAGCTGGGATTACAGGCACTTGCCACCACACCTGGCTAATTTTTGTATTTTTAGTAGAGATGGGGTTTCACCATGTTGGCCAGGCTGGTTTTGAACTCCTGACCTCAAAGTGATCTGCCCGCTTCGGCCTCCCAAACTGCTGGGATTACAGGCATTGGCCACCATGCCTGGCTGCGAAAGCTTTTTTTTTTTTGAGAATATCAATAAAATAGATAAGCCTCTGACCAGATTCATCAGAGAAGAAACAAGAAAGACATAAATTAGCAATAACAGAATTAAAGAGAGATGATTACTACAAATCATATAGGAATGAAAAGGATAAGTGAATATTATGAACAACTTTTTGTCAATAAATTTAGCAACAGGTCAGATGAACAAATATCTTAAAAGACACGAAGAATAAAAACTCACTCAGGTGAAATATATAACCTGAATAACAATGTAACTACTAAATAAATTGAATTTAAATTTGAATTTGAATGAATTGAAGCTGATTTTGTACTTTAAAACCTTCTCACAAAGACAACCCCAGGGCCAGATGACTTTGCTGGTGAATTCTACCAAATATTTAAGAAATAATATCAATTCCATGCTAATTCTTCCAGAAAACAGAAGAGGAAGTTCCACTTTCAAATTCATTTTATGAAGCTAGCTTGGCTCTGAGACATACACATCACAAGAATAGAAAACTACAGAACAATATCCCTCATAAATATAGGTGCAAAAATTATCAATGCACTTACAAATTGTAAAAACAAAAATAATATAGACATATTTATAAATATATATTTATATATAAATTAAATATATATGTGTATTGAAATATGTATATATAAAAATATGTATATATATAAAAAAGACATATATATATATATATATATATATATATACACACACACACACACACATATGAGATACCTCATGACCAAGTGGAGTTTATCCTGGGAATTCAAAAGGGCTGGTTTAATGTTGGAAAATTAGTGAAATGCATATATCAATGACACACAATCACCTCAACATGTGTGAAAAAGTCCTTTGACAAAATTTAATGTTCATTCATAATTTTTTAAATTCTTGGCAAATTAGGAATAGAAGGAAACTTCCTTAACCCAATATGAGCAACTACAAACATCTTCAGCTAATATTATGGTTTATGGTAAATTATGGAATGCTTTCTTCTTAAGATTAAGAGCAAGGCAAGGATGTACACTGTCACCATCTTATTCAACGGAGTCCAAGAAGTCCCAGCTACTGTAATAAAGCAAAAACAAAACAAAACAAAAAAATACAGGCCTATGCTATAAGTATCAGCTTAACAAAATATGTGCATGATCTCTATGCTGAAAATTATAAAATGCTGAGGAAATAAAAGACCTAACTAAATGGAGAGACATATCATATTCATGGATTGGAAAATTCAATATAATAAAGATGCAAATTCACCTCAAATAGGTCTTTAGGTTTAATATAATTTCTATCAAAATTCCAAGTTTTAAAATATACATACACAAGCTTATTCTAAAATTTATATGGCACTTTGGGAGGCTGACGCAGGTGGATCACTGGAGGTCAGGAGTTTGAAACCAGCCTGGCTAACATGGTGAAACCCCATAACTACTAAAAATAGAAAATAATTAGCCAGGCGTGGTGGTGGGCACCTATAATCCCAGCTACTCGGGAGGCTGAGGCAGGAGAATCACTTGAACCCGGGAGGCAGAGGTTGCAGTGAGTCAAGATCATGCGACTGCACTTCAGCCTGGGAGACAGAGCAAGACTCCATCTCAAAATAAATAAATAAAATAAAATAAAATCTATATGGAAAGACACCACCCAAGGATAGCTAAAACAACAAAGAGCAATAAAATGAGAGGACACACTCTGATATTTAAGGTTTACACTTTAGCTACAGTAATCAAGACAATATGGTACTGGTGGAGGGGGACCACATCAATGAATGGAATAGAATAGAGAACCCAGAAACAGACCCACACAAATACGCTCAAAACTGATATTTAACAAAGGCACAAAGGCTATTCAACAGAAGAAGGATAATCTTTTCAACAAATGGTATTGGAGTAATTGGATATCCATAGGCAAGAAAATGAACATCTACCTAAATCCCACACTTTACACAAAATTACCTCACAATGATTATGGAGTTATCAAACTCTAAACTTTTAGAAAAAGACATGGGAAAGAATCTTCAGGATCTAGGGCTAGACAAAGAATTCTTAAGCTTAATGCCAAAAGCATGATCCATAAAAAGAAAAACGGATAAATTGAACCTCATCAAAATTTAAAATCTTTGTTTTACCAAAGGCCATGCTAAGAGAATGAAAAGATATGGATTGTAAGAAAATATTTGCAAGCCATATGTTCAACAAAAAATAAACTAGTATCTGGAACACATAAAGAATTCTCAAAACTAAACAGCAAAAAGCAAACAACCGAATTAGAAATATGGGCCAAAGACATGAACAGAGATTTCACTGAAGAGGATATACAAAGAACAAATAAACACGTGGAAAGTTGTTTAACATCATTAGCCATTAAGGAAATGGAAATTAAACCCACAGTGAGATATCACTAATACACCTAGCAGAATGACTAAAATAAAAAATAGCAATAACACAATTATCACTATTTACAGAGAAAATAGATCACTCTGTATTGATAGTGGAAATATAAAATGGGACAGCCAATCTGGAAAACAGTTTGGTAGTTTCCTGTGAGATTAAACATGCAATGTGACCCAGCGGCTGAACACAAATGGAAATGTATGTTCATGAAAAAACCTGTATGCATATGTTCATAGCAGCCTCATTTGTAACGAGCAAAACAGAAACATCCCAGATGAACTTCAGTGGGTAAATGGTTGGACAAACTGTGGTACATCCGTAACATGGAATATTTCTCAGCAATGGAAAGGAACGAAGCATTGATTTATGCAACAACTCGGATGGATCCCAAGATAATTATGCTGAGTGGATTTCATCAAAATTAAAGAGTTTTGTTCTTCAAAAGAAACCGTTAAGAGAAAGACAAATATCACATGGTCTTACTTTTATGTGGAATCAGAACAAGTTGAACTCCAACAAGTAGAGAGTAGAATGGTGGGTACAAGAGAGCACAGCGGGGGAAGTCGCTGGGGAAGGGAGAGATGTTAGTCAAAGGGTACAAAGTTTCATTTGGGAGGAATAAGTTCCAGTGATCTATTGCATAGCACAGTGACTATAGTTAATAGTTTATATTTCAAAATTACTAAAAGAGTAAATTTTAAATGTTCTCACCACAAAGTAATGATAAGTATGTGAGGTGTTGGATATGTTAATCAGCCTGATTTAATCATTCCACAATGTATACATGTATCAAAACATCACATTTTACCCCATAAATATATACAATTATTATTTGCCAATTAAAAATAAAATTAAATCATTTTTAAAAGACCAAAAGCCTAGGCATGGTGGCTTACACCTGTAATCCCAGCACCTTGGGTGGCTAGGAGGTCGAGGCTGAAGTGGGCCATGATTGTGCCACTGCACTCCAGCCTGGGTAACAGAGCAAGACCCTGTCTCAAAAAAAAAAAAATAAATAAAAGAGAGAGAGAAAAGAAAGAACAGCACCCTGTTTCCCCCCAAAAGCACTGTTAAGAAAAGGCAAAGGCAATCCACAATTTGGGAGAAAATATTTGCAAAACATAATTGACAAACACTTTTATTCACAATAAAGACCTCTTACAATTCATTAATAAGAAAACAGGCAACCAACTTTAAAATGTCCTAAAGATTTTAGAAGACGCTTCACTAAAAACATATGTAGATGTCAAATGAGCACATAAAAAGATGCTCAGCATCATTTGTCAGTAGGTAATTGCAAATTAAAACTATAACCTAATACTATTACACACCCATTAGAATAGCTACAAATTTTTAAACTGGCCATAAAATATTGGAGAAGATGTAGAGCAATCGGGACTCTTCTACACTGTTGTAAGAATATAAAATTATACAACTGCTTTGGAAAACAGTTGAATCTTCTTTTTTTTTTTTAAGTTAACCAAGACCTATCATAAAATCCAGTCATTCTACTTCTAGGCATTTATGCAAGAGAAATGAAAGCCTTATCCCTATAAAGGCTTACATCTGAACGTTTACATCAGTTTTATTTTTCAGGGACAAAAACTGGAAACAATGCCAATGTCCATCACCATGTGATAAAGAAACAAATTTTGATATTTTTTTCATGAAGCAATATGACCTAAAATTTTGGTATTTCTTAAGAAGCCAGATTAAATAATATAGCACAGACTATGTCGATTTATCTATATAAATTTCTAGAAAATGCAAATGAATCTATAGTTACAGAGAGAAAATGGCTGCATGGGGACGGGGGTGGAGAGAGAAAGGAATTACAGTAAGACACGAATCAACTTTTATATGTGATGAAAATATTCATTATCTTGATCATGGTGATAGTTTCACAGATGTCAGCATTCACAGTGTGTCAGCATTTATCAAATTATATACTTTACATATGTGCAGTTTATTGTATCTCAAGTATACCTTGATAAATCGCTTTTAAAATTCCTAGAAGGATTGATCAGGAAAAAAGGGGAAACCCCACAAATTGCCAGTATCAGGGAAACCCCACAAATTGCCAGTATCAGAAATAAAGGAGGGGTATCATTATAGATCCTACAGACATCAAAAGGATCATAAAATATATTATGAGAGATTCTATGCCAATAAATTCAACTACTTATATGAAGTGGGAAAATTCCTTGAAAACACAATTTACCCAAACTGGCACAACTTGAAAAAGATACTCAGATTGTTCCAATATCTATTAAAGTTGAATTTGTTTTTAAATCCTTTCCACAAGGAAATTTCAGCCCAGAGTGTTTTACTGGTAAATACTATCAAACACTCAAAGAAGAAATAATACAACTCTTACATAAACTCTTTCAGAAAATGGAGAAGAAAATTGTTCTCAAATCATCTTAGAAAGTTAGTATAATCCAGATACCAAAACCTGAAAAAGACATTATAAGAAAATTATAGACCAATGTGCCTCATGAAGCAGACACAAAAAAATCCCTAAGATAACATTAGCAAATTGAATTCACTGATATACAAAATAATAATACATCATTATTAAGTGTTTTTTCCAAGGAACATTTAAAAATCAACCAATATAACTCACCATATTAACAAAATAAGCAGGCAAAACAATATGTCCATTTCAAAAAATACAGAAAAAGTGTCTGACAAAATTCAGTGCCCACTTATGACACAAATTCTCAGCAAACTTGGAAGAGAACTTTTTCAAAATGATAAGGGACATCTATGAAAATTTTAGTGAACATCATATTTATTGCTGAAACATTAAAGACTTTTCTCCTAAGATTGGGAACAAGGTAAGGATGCCTGAACTCACCATTCCTCTTCACCAATGCACTAAAAGTCTAGCTAGTGCAATAAGGCAAGAAAAATAAAAAGCATATAGACTGGGAAAAAAGAATAATCCTCCCCATACTTAAAAAGTATATAGACTGGGAAAATGAATAATCCTCCCTATACTTAAAAAGCATATAGACTGGGAAAAAAGAATAATCCTCCCTATACTTAAAAAGCATATAGACTGGGAAAAAAGAATAATCCTCCCTATACTTAAAAATGCCATGACTGCCTACATGAAAAAAAAAGTTAAAGAATGTACAATGATAACCATCAGAACTAATGAGCACATTAAGCAAGGTAATAGGATACAAACTACATATATAAAATCAATTACATTTTTTATTTTAGCAGCAAATAATTAGAAATGAAATTTTAAAACAATTCCATTTATAGTAGTATCAATGCCCATAAAATATTTAGGAATAACTTTAAATATGTACAAGCCTTATATGTAGAAAAGTAGAACACATTTCTCAGAGAAATTAAAAATCTAAATAAATGGATAAAAACCACATGTATGCCTTAGAGACTCAGTATTGTTTAGATGTAAATTCTTCCCAGAGTGAACAGATTTCTCTAGCTTCAACACAATTCTAATCCAAAAATGAATACAATTTTTTTTTTTTTTTTTTTTTTGAGACGGAGTCTGGCTCTGTCACCCAGGCTGGAGTGCAGTGGCACGATCTCTGCTCGCACGCCATTCTCCTGCCTCAGCCTCTCCGAGTAGCTGGGACTACAGGCGCCCGCCACCACGCCTGGCTAATTTTTTGCATTTTTAGTAGAGACGGGGTTTCACCGTGGTCTCGATCTCCTGACCTCGTGATCCACCCAGCCTCGGCCTCCCAAAGTGCTGGGATTACAAGCGTGAGCCACCGCGCCCGGCAAATGAATACAATTTTTAAATAAAATTGACAAATTGTTTCTAAGATTTAAATGGAAATGCAAAAGGCTTAGAATAGTTAAAAAGAAAAAAACCCAGTCTTTAAAATAAACAACCAAGTTGGAGAACTTGAACTTACTGGTTTCAAAATATATCAGAAGCTACAGTAATCAAGATGGCGTGGTACTGATGGAATCATAGACAGATCGATGGATCATAATAGAGAATCCAAATATAGACTTAGACATACTCAGTTAATTGATTTTTTACAAAGGTATCATGCCAAGTGAGGAAAAAAAGCATCTTTTCAGCAAATGGGCTAGAAAAACTAGGAATATATATAGAGGAAAGAGTCTTGACTCCTACTTCACATTACACATAAAAATCAATTTGAGATGGATGGATCATAGACCTAACATAAGAGCTAGAACTATAAAGCTCCTTACAGAATACATGGGAAAATATCTTCATAGATGTGAGGTAGGCAAAGATTTCTTAGAGAGGACCCCAAAAGCACTGATCACAAAAAGAAATACTAACAAATTGGCCTCATCAAAATAAAAAACTTCTGCTTACCAAAAGTCAACATTAAGAATATGAAAAGGCAAGCTACAGATTGGGAGAAAATATTTGCAATACGTATGTCTGACAAAGAATTTATATCCAGAATATTTAAAGAGCCCCCGCAGTTCAATAATAAAACAACATAAACAACAACAACAACAAACAGAAAAAGACTTGGATAGATATTTCAGAAAAGAAGATACACAAATGGATAATAACATGTAAAGTTACTCAATATCATTAGTTATCAGGGAAATGCAAATTAAAAGCACAATGAGATACCACATCATACCTATCAGAAAGGTTGAAATTCAAAAGATTGATGATACCTGCTGTTGGGGAAAATGTGGAGCAACTGGAACTCTCAGACATTGCTGGTGAGAGTGCAAAATGGTGCAGCCACTTTGGAAACTTTCTAGATTTCTTTAAAAGTTAAACATACAACTACCCATCACAAAACAATTCCACTGTTACATGTTTACTTAAAAGAAAAGACAATGTATGTCCACAAAAACAGGCACAACCCTATATCTATTAATAGAAGAACAAAAAATTGTTGTATATATTTATATGATGTTACTCAGCATTAAAACAAACTGACACATGCAATAATACAGATGAATCTCAAAACTGTCATGTTCTGTAAATAAGTACATATTCTATGATGACGTGTATAGGAAGTTCAGATCAGAGAAGACTGATCTATGATTATGGAAATTAGACTAGTCCAGTCTAGTGAGTGTGGACTGGAAGAATCATGAGGGAACTTTCCAGGGCAATGGCAATGATATCTGTCTTGATTGGGGTGGTGATTACATGTTTATTTGTGTCACTCACAATTCATCAGATTGTACACTTATCTGTGAATTGGCTGTATGTAAATTTCATCTCAATAAAAAGTTATGACATATTGTTATCATATTGTTGAAAACATATTGTTCAACCTTCAGTTAACGTCATCACATCCTCATATGCCCCATTTAATGTTCCAAATTTGCTCCTCAAAAAAATCCACGACAAAACACAAAATAGATAATAAGGCAAAAAAGCTCAGAGGCTGGTCTGAGCTTTGAGTCCTCCTCTAGGACCGTAGCTGGAGGAGCAAAGGCTTCAGGCTGAGGAGCAGGCACTGGCACCCCCACCCCACCGAGCACAGCACCACAGACAGGCACCTCCCTTCCTCCACTCTGGCCATCTTGTAACTATAAATGGCAATCTTGACAGGCATGTGCAGGGGCTAGTTGGTCATGTCACCTGCTGTCTTCGACAGGGACATAAAAAACCAGGGAGAACCACGTGAGGAAGATCAAAGCAAATGTGATGACACCCCCAACTCCATTTTTCCCAGCCTCCTCTTCTGCTCAGGAGACTGTGGTGTTTCTGCTGAAGAGGGCAGGCAGGTCAGGGCCATGCCTTGGATCAGACAGACGTGGACTCAAGGGAGGGCAGGTTGGCAAATCACTATTAACAGTTGGAGGAGGGTGGGTGATTCAGAGAATGTCACACTGGGGTCGGGGGAGCTGGAGTCATGTCCCAATGCCACTACTAACCAGCTATGTGACCTTGGACACACAGCCACTCTGAGCTTCTGTCTCCTCCTCTGTAAAATGGGAATGAAAGGATGCCTGCTTTGCCAGGTGGTTTTGAGCACTCCCAGGTGACGGTGGGGAGAATTCAACATGGGCTCTGCCATTTTACTGAGGATTCACTACAAACTCCATGAGCCCTGGGAGCCAGGGCCAAGCTGCCAGGCAAGCACCTGGCGCACTGGGCAAGACATGAGTCTCACTGCTGTAGGGACAGGACTGAGGCAAGGAAAATTGCCACCACCATGCCGCCCACCCGCAACCACCTTCTCAGACTCCCGCCGGTGCTTCATGATGAAGACCTTTGCACACAGGTTCCCCAGATGGATCCAGTTAGAGAGGCTAAGGGCAGTGTCCGTCCATACCCAGTCTATGACAGCTCTCGGCTCCAAGAGGAAAGGCACGAGGCAGAACCTAGAGCACAGAGGACCACCAGGAGGTCACCGGGGGCACTGGTCCATCCAATCTGTGCATGCCGTGTCATCTCTCCCCATCCTGTCACCCAACCCATCCATCACCTCATCCATCCCATCATGTCCCACTCCACCCCAATGCCTTCAAAACCTGATATACCCTATTTATCCCATCCCCATCCACCTCAGACCCCAGCCACCACAGTGATCCCATCTGTTCACCACCCTTTCCACAAATAATCACATTCTCCAGCAGGCCATGTGCTAAGTATTCAGGATATGTGGGTGAAGAAGGAAGACAGAACATTGGAGTAGGAGGACACTGATGACCCCAGGGAGCCAGGTATGATCGTGGTAAGTGTTGCAAAGGAAGTCACCAGGCAGTGGCCAGGTACATCAGCTTGGGAGTTTGGGGAAAGCCTTTATGCCAAGGCCTGAAGGATGGGACAGAGGATGAGACAGAGCCAGCTCTGCAGAAGGGCGGAAGGAGCTGCTCTCAGGACTGCAGGCCCAGGCAGAGAAAGAGCAGGACACTGTCCAGGAATGGAGGGCCCCTCTTTTCTCTCTCTG
>NW_026652309.1:2763610-2763899 GCF_009828535.3 Hylobates moloch | reverse complement strand
TATATATATTCATATATATATTCATATATATCTCTATATATATATTCATATATATATTCATATATATCTCTCTATATATATTCATATATATATTCATATATATCTCTCTATATATTCATATATATCTCTATATATATTCATATATCTCTATATATTCATATATATCTCTATATATATTCATATATATCTCTATATATATTTATATATATCTCTCTATATATTCATATATATATCTCTATATATATTTATATATATCTCTATATATATGAATATATATATCTCTATATAT
>NW_026652309.1:2614143-2763510 GCF_009828535.3 Hylobates moloch | reverse complement strand
CCCCGACAGGCCTCAGGACCCAAGGACCCTGATGGACTCTGGCTTGGACTGTGGTTTGCTATTAATAGATGTATGTCCTGTCTCTTCAGTGGCATTCTCAGTCTCTTGAGGGGTCCAGATGCCTTTGACACTTCCATGAGCCCTGAGACACAGAACAAGACATGCTCCTTGAAATCCAGAGCTGGAGGGAACCCTGGCTGTCCCCATGGTCACTGCATCCCACCTCCAGCCACTGAGCACAGACTGGAGCTGAGGGCATTGTGAGGCAGTCTGGTCTCTCTTTCCAGCCCCATCCTGGCTGGCAAATATCTCAGGTTCTCAGAGTCTTTAATGACTTCTTAAGGAGACCAGGAGCCCTCGACAGGGAGGAGGCAGCAGCTGCAGGGCCCCTGAGAAGCCCCTGTAGCCAGCTTAGCACAGGGCCTGTCCTTTGCACCGCAGCCCCAGCCCGATCTGTATCCAGCTTTCCCCTTAATTAGTAGGAGCTTTTCAGAGAAGCAATAAAACAACAACATAGCAACTTGGACGGGGCACAGAAGGCAAGAGCCATTTCGGTAATGGAGTCGGTGGAATTGCTATTCTAAAGAGAGAGAGTGACCACTCTCTGCTTTTAACAAAGCTGAGGGCAGGGCTATCCTGACATCTGCCTGGTTATTAAGGATAACTAATGGCTGCCCCCGCCCCCAACAACAGAAGAAAATTGCAGAAGGAAATTCCATGAATCCAGAGTCCTGGGCAGTGATTCCCAGGAAACCAAAGTGCTGAGCTCGGCAGTCCGGGGGGAGCTGCATGGGCCCGGGGCTTGTTTGCTTACCGTGAAGGCCTAGTCAGTACCCAGAGAGGATGAGGGCAAAGTTGAACACGTCCACCATGAACGTGAGGACTTCACCTCCGGCTGGCCTGCAGGTGGGTGAAGTTGTGGAAGAATTGGCAGATGGGGCGGTAGACCTGGCAGGTCCTGAAGGCAGAGGGGATGCTGTGGGCCACCCCTAATTTGGACAATTCCTCACAACCAGCTGGAAGGTTCTAGGAGGATGCCATAGAGGACTCCGTGGTTTGACAGATGGGGAAGCTGAGGACGGCACACATGTTTATTTTTCCCAAGCTTGTATTTGCAAAGAGCACTGAAGGCAAGCACTCTGGTGTTCAGGGACCAGTCTTCAGGGGAATGCCAGGCTTCTTTCTCACAACACCAGAATTCCTCCTACTGTGAGTGCTGGTGCATAGCACTAACCCAAACACAGATGCTGTAGGGTTAGTCCAGTGCAGCTGGGGAAGAGCTTGGTGGAGTAGAACAAGTACCAGGTTTATGTCTCCACTGTGTGACACTAAGCAAGTTGCTCTGTTTCTAAGCCTCAGGTTTCTCACCCACTGAATGGCAGTGGTGAGCCCTAGACTGACTATGTCATGGGGCGGCATTGAGGGGAAACGTTTGAGTCGATGTGAAGCCATACTGGGAATAAGAAAGTGCAATGGGCATGTGTGATTATCTCCACAGTTGGGCAAAGAGGATGGGAAGGTAGGGAGGTGGGTAGATTGGGTGAATAGGGGGTGGATGGGTGGGTGGATAGATGGAGGAAGGTAGAGGGATGGGTGGGTGAATGGATGAGTGGGTGGGTGAATGGATGAGTGGATGGGTGAGTGGATGGATGGGTAGATGCATGGATGGGTGGATGGATGAGTGGGTGGATGGGTGCGTGGATGGATGGGTGGGTAGGTGGATGTGGAGGTAGATGGGTAAGTAGGTGCATGGATAAGTGGTTTGATGGGTGGGTAGGTAGGTGAATGGATAAATGGGTGGGTAAATAGGTGGGTAGATGTGTGGATGGATGAGTGGGTAGGTGGGTGAGTGGATGAATGGGTGAATAGGTGGGCGGATGGAAGGATGGGGTAGTGAATGGATGGGTATATGGATGCGTGGGAAGATGGATGGGTGGATTGAAGGATGGGTGGGGGGATGGATGAGTACAGGGGTGAATGAGTAGATAAAGGGATGGATGGAAATAAGGAAGGAAGCATAGTTAGATCAAGAGATGATGACTGGACACAAGGAAAAAAGGAAAGATAAAAAATGGAAAGAGGGTTGGTTGGGTAGGTGCAAAGATTGTTAGTTAGGTAGATGAGTGATTGGACCGGCAGATAAGAGGAAAAACCAAAGTATGAATTGACAAATGCCTGGGCAAAAGCATGGATGAATAAATAATCTCCTGCAGTTCTACAGACAGACCAGGGAGAGGGCAAGGCTGGGTGCTCTTGGAAGTGGCAGACCCAAGTCTAGGATCTGACTCCTGCATGAGTGTTCCTCCCAAGGCCCAACTCTAGCCCCCACCATGTGTGGATCCAGGGGCACATAATCCTACCTTAACCATGCGACCCTCCTTATCCATGCCAGCTCTATCTGCAGCTGAGAGTTGGTCTGTGAGGAAGGGGGAAAGGCACCCACCTCATAGCCTTCCTCTCCCATTCCTTCTAATGAAGTCTCCTAATTACATTTTAATGACCTGCTTCCTGGCTTTCTCCAGCTGTTTCTTCAGCATCCCTTGGCTGAGTTGCTTTTGGCTGAATGGGAATTTCCTGAGTAGGCTCCATCTCTTCTTGGATTCTGGGTCTTGGGGACCCCCTGGCAAGTCACAATAATACAGGCCTTCTCCTTGACCTTTTCTTCCAGAAGCTATTTTAGTTGGGAGCACCCTGCCCATCTCCTCCACTGATTCCCACTCCCATGACCAGCCCCACGTGCTTTCCACCAGCGTCTGAGCTCAGGCTGGGGGTTTGCTCTGTCGTGTCCCCTGATCCCAAGGGGCCAGGTCTGGAGCCCCAGGCCAGACAGGAGAAAGCCTGGTGGGGTGGGGAGCAGCAGGGAGGTCTGGGCCCTGGGTGAGGAGGAAGTATGTAGTGGGCCTGGGAACAATGACCAGCAGACCCTCTCCCAGTCCCATCACTTGGGAACCCCAATGGCCCACACTTTGCCAGATTCTGCAGCTGGTTTGAGACTATGGGGGGGGCTCCTCCTCAGGGGCCTGGGGTCCAGACCAAGTAGGGTATAACCTACTCTGCAATACTCTTCAGCACGCCCAGCGGTGGGCTGGCAGTTGCAAAGGCAGCTCCTAGGAGTAGGGGTTCTGCTCAGCCTGTCTCATGAGGTGGCCACTGCCTGGAGCCCCTTGGCTGCTTTTTATTGCTTTCTGCCCTTTTTCTTCCCCTTGCAATGAACAGGTCCCAAGCCCTGGAGAGGCAAGACAGGTAGGGAGGAGGGGGCTGAGGAGTTTCCACCCACCACCATGGCCACACAGCCTCCCCAAACTCACACTCGGCCAGCAAACCAGATGGAGGATATGGGGACTGGAGAAGGTGCTGGAGTCTCTGCAGAGGGCAGGAAGGGAAGCACAGGAGAGAGGGTGGCTGTGGCTTCCTGGAGGCAGGGAGAAAGCAGGAGAGGGGCAAAGGAATATAAAATAAATCCCTGGCAGGAAGATGAAAAAGAAAGGTTTCTAGGGAAGAACAGGCGAGGTGACGGGGACAGGTTTCTGCAGAGTGGGACAAGAGGAGGAGCATGAGAAGACAATTTGGGGGCTCCCTGAAGTTGTGGTGAGAGAGGCGAGGGAGCCGGCAGACAGTGGGGCTCACTGCTGAGGAAGGACTGCAGCCATGGGCTCAGAACTCCAGGGAAGTTAGCCAGGGAACAAGAAAGTCCAAAACAAAATGATTTAAACTTCACTGAAAAGAAAGCACGCTCAAACAGAAGGCAGGGCAACTACCACTGGAGGCTGAACCAGGAAGTCAAAATTCCATTGTCAGTCTCTGCTGTTGTGACATCCCTGGCCAAGGAAGAGGCTCTAGCAGCCACAGGGAGTCTCAGTTTCCACATCTGGAAAACGGGGGCAGTTACTACGGCCTTGGCCAATCCCCTCTCACTTTAATTAGAAATAAGAAATGAGCAAAGGATGTCTCATAGGAAATGGAACGAGCTTTCACAACCCTCCTGCTTTGGGGCTGATGTCCCTTCGTGGTAGAGCAGTGGGTGAACAGCACAAGTAACTGCAGGAGATCGCAGAGGACACAGCTGTCCTTCTTCTCCATTCCAGTTATATTTGGCAGGGAAAGTGGCTTTTCCCCACTGATGCCAGTGTATCATTTTGTGGTCCAGGGAAAGAATCCAAACTGCAAAATTATATGACCACGACAGTGGCCTACAGAAAGGAACGAGAAACAGAGAGGGAAAGCCGTTGCAAACGGTCTGATGAACACACACACACACACCCACACCCACACCCACACACACACACACACACACCCATAAAGCAAGTGAATGCCTAAGAAAGTGCTCAGTGTATGCTAATGTGCGTCACAAATGTAAGAGACTGTTCTGGTCATTATCAGAGGCTAGAGATTAAAAGGAAATAAAACACCAGAAACCACCGTGAATACATAAGCTGGCTCCATGTGACACTGCTGAAGGCCGGCCAGCCTTTTTAATTTCTTTGAGCTATTACTCCCTTTTTAATTTCTCCTGACATTTGTTGCCTGCTAAATCAATTTGATGCATGGCAGGCAGGTGAAGATGGCTCTCCCAGCCTACCCCTTCTCATCAGCGAGTCGAGGAATAGTGGTTTTAAGAGATTGTCTTTTTATGCTGAAAATGCTCAAAAATGGCTTTGTTTCCTTTGGCAAGAGGAAAAGGTCACCCAAAGTCCCCATCCTTTTAACACTGATAGATTATCAGACATCAGGGAGAGCAGTTTTCTGAGCCAAGAAAGTGAATGGCCGGATGCGTCATGTTAGACAGTTTCTTTAATGCTATTTTTGGGCGCCACCCCAGGACAGAGAACTGCTTCTGTTTCACCAGCTCTTATAGTACAAGTTCTTCTGTCAGATAAATAGCCTCGTGCCTCGTGGGGACCCCCTTGGGGGCTGGCTGTTGATGCTCCTGTGTGGAAGCTGGTTCACACAGGGAGATAACGGAGGAGTGGGTGCAGAAAGATGCCTCCAGTCCTGGGGAGTGGGCAGTATCCCCCACATCTGTCAAAAGTAATCCTGGCAGCTAGGATGGAACTGGCTGATGGGGAATCTCCCTGTGTGATGCAGAAGAGGGTTCAGGAGTGGGATCTCACCTCCAATTCTGCCTTGGACCAATGCCCTTTTGGTTTCCTTGTCTGTAAAACTTAGGGGGTTGGTCTAGATGATCTTTAAGGCACTCTCCAATTTGACCTTCTCTAATTCTCTTTAAAAACCTATTTTTACTAGTCAATTGGAACTGAGAAGGAGAGCTGGCCCTCTGTACGAGTGCTACTCGTGGAGAAGCCACGAGGTCTATACCTTTGGAATCCCGGCACGACTTCATGACTCCAAATAATTCAATTGGCAGGGACAAGTTCAGACACTGGCATGTGTGGTTTTCTCTGAAGCGCCCCAAATGTGGCACGTCATGGAAAACCATGCTCTGCAGATGAAAGCTGGAGCTTCAAAGGCTTGAGGCAAGAACAGGCGAGTCTCACCCTCAGAAATAACTCGGACTCTGCAGGAGTTGGGAATGACCCTTAGGATGTCACCAGGCACCACGGGGAAGAGGGCCTGGGTAGATTAGGGATGTCTGCCGTGAGCACCTGATGGAAGAAGCCACATGCAGGCCAAAGGGTATTTTCCTTTCCTGGTAGAGGAAATGTCAACGAACATGGGGGCAGGAGATGTGGGCCCTTGTCAATGACTCAGGCATGTCATTCCCGGCCCATGTTCCCTCCCTTTGCAGGGCCCGGCCTCTCTGGAGGCCCCTAGGGATTGAAGGATATGAAGGGAGATGGAAAGTTGTATAGACCCTCCCAGATCAAGCCATCCAAATGTGAGATAGTATTAACAGAAGGTCAAATTAGAGGAATAGTTTAAGGGGCATCAAATTTTACTGAACTCAGCTATAAGCAGTCAATCAAAACCAATCTGTTTCATTTATAATTGGGAGGATCTACTTGTATACAAAAAAAGTGTAAGAAGGACTTTTAAAAGTGCATGATTTCCAGTGGATTAAAATTTTCTTTATAATGATGTTTACTGGTTTTAAAAAAACAAAACAAAAACAAACAAACAAACAAACACAAATCTTTCTTTCTAGCCCGTACAATCCTGGGATATCAGAGCTTAAAAGGAACCAGAATGGACTCTGGCCGCTGCCTCTTCCCCCAGGAGTCTTCAGTGATTCTGAAGGAGGGGACGCAGATCTAGGTGGCTTCCCTCCCTCCCTCCCCAACCAGAGCTCTTGGGAGCAGGAGAGGGGCAGTGACAGGAGAGGAACCACAGTTCATGCTGACAGGCTTATAAAAATGATGTGGTGGGGGAAAGAACCCAATGACTGGTACTTAACTTTTGCTCTAATTAATTTCGTAGACAGGCTGTCTTCAAGTTTGCAAATGTGGCATTGGAGTCAGAAAGAGCACCAGAGCTAGTGGTAAATTATGTCCAAGATGCAAAAAGAAAAAAAAAAGATAAAAACAGAAGCATGCATTCCCAAAGTCTACTGTGTAAGTATTTACTACGTGTGAGGCAGGTGGAAGTACTTGTTATCACTTCACCTGACTTGTGAAAGCTGACGCATTCTTGGGAGACAACGAGAACAGTAGGGGTTGCATTCTCTGGTTCCACCAAGTCAGGTGATTTGATTCTAGCACCTGACATGTGGCAGTGTTGTTGTAAAGTCACCTCAAAGGGTGTGGGTGGCTGGGATGGTGGTGAGCAGAGTGTCTCATCTGCTGCCATAATCCACTGGCAGGACCTGGGTCTTGGAGGGGTCTCCCCTTGGTACCTACCTCCATGTAATAGATTGCTGCCATCCAAAATTGTTTTAAGAGGCTTGGGACTGAAAGCATGGCCCACAGGAAAGATAAGATGGCGAGAACATCAAGAGGATGGAAGCCAAGAGCGCGTGATTCAGAATGATCACCAAATAGTAGAGCATCTCAGACTTGGACACGGGCCATCTGGAGCAAGGCGAAGGCCGGCTTCACCAGGCGTGGCAGGCTCCCATGAACCCTGTCCGGCTGCTCAGCTCCTCATCCCGGGACATGCTAGGGGGCGAAGTGACCCTGCCGTGAGTCCCAGAAACACAGGCCTACAGCCCCAGACAAGAAATACCGATAGGTAAAAACAATCCTCGATTTTTTTCAAACTCTACACAGGGAGCAATTTTTTACTTTCCTGGAACACTCAGCCACAAGGTTTTCCATTTAACAGGCACTCCCTAGAGGCATTTAAAAAAAATATGTGATTTGAAAAAAAAAAAAAGTTCAATTGCTCACAATTTCTCTATTGAGTAAAGTATTTTCAAACAAGCAATCAAATTCAAAGACCCATTTGCTTTGTATTGGAGAGTATCTAGCATAACACCATTTAGCTTAACTTGCTAATCCAAGTACAACTATTTGGGCGGCTGGATTGAATAAGGAAAACATGCTGGTGCCTAACCTGGGTTACCGATAGTCCTTGCCTTTTAAAGCACAGATCACTAGCTGGCAACATCTTGAAGGGAGCTTTTCTGCTGGAGCTGCTGGTCTTTTTGACTCTCCAAATAGGTGAGGTATAACAGGTGGGATGTAATGGCTGTCAAGGTACCATTTGGACTTACCAGCCCATTGTCTGCAAGGGAAGCTACCCATCCAGGCATCCTTCCTGGGGCAGGGTCCTTCTCCTCTCCCTGCTTATGTCTTTGCCCCTCCTGGCTGGCCCATACCAATGTGCATTACCATCTCTCTGACTTCCCTAGACCCTGAAGACGTCATTTTTTAAAACCTTCAATGACCAACTGATTACATTTGCATCAAAGGGCATTCTACATGTTTTTTAAAAGACCTCATGAATTTTGATTCCAGACTCTTCCCATCTGGAATTCACAATCACTTGGGATGGTCTGAGATTTATTCTTGCATGATCAACGAAGGCTGCATTGATTTAACAAGTCTACCAGCAAACACCAAAAACCTGCTGCATTCTAGACCTTGAACTAGACTGCAGAGACACAAAGAGGGATCCCACACCCTCTGTCCTCACAGGGCTCACAGGTTGGGGAAGGCAGAGAAGCCCCAGTGAAATGCAGGACCCAGGGCACAGTACCTGGGGCAGAGTCACGTCTAAGGTGGCATGGAAGTTGGGAGACTTCCTGGAGATGAGGTTGGGTTAGGTCTTGGAGGATGAGGGGAAACCATTCTGATATGGTTTGGCTGTGTGGCCACTCAAATCTCATCTAGAATTGTAACTCCCACAATTCCCACAGGTCATGGGAGGGACCCAGTGGGAGGTAATTGAATCATGGGGGCTGGTCTTTCTTGTGCTGTTCTCATGATAGTGAATAAGTCTCATGAGACCTGATGGTTTTTTAAAGAGGAGTTCCCCTACACAAGCTCACTCTCTTTGCCTGCCGCCATCCACGTAAGATGGGACTTGCTCCTCCTTGCTTTCCAACATGAGGCCTCCCCAGCCATGTGGAACTGTAAGTCCATTAAACCTCTTTCTTTTGTAAATTGCCCAGTCTTGGGTATGTCTTTATCAGCAGCATGAAAAGGGACTAATACACCCTCCCACTAGAGAAGCCTGGTGAATGGACATTCTTGGCGCACTTTGTATCTTGTGCAATTCAAAGAACGTGGGGCTTGGGGAATGGAAAGCCCATCAGATCACAAAGGACCTCATTGGCTGGGCTGAGGTGTTCTCACCCTTCGTGATGTGATTTCATTCTTCCAGAGGTAGGACAGCTAAGAGTTAAGGGCAGGTATGGGAAGAATCGGGGTCAATTTAAAGAGCGAATTGGGTTGAGGAGAGGCTGGAGCCAGTGGAGAGTCACTGAGAGATCAGAGACAACAATGCTCTGACTCAGGGCCACAGTGGGCACAGGCCTGAAACCCAGAGACTTTCCCAAAATAGTCCCCAGCATGCAGCATCCCCTGGACATGGTGGGTAAGGAAAAAAAAGAAAGTAACGACATCACCTGGGATTCCACACCAGGAACCACATGGC
Organism: Hylobates moloch; assembly: GCF_009828535.3. Classification (NCBI taxonomy): domain Eukaryota; kingdom Metazoa; phylum Chordata; class Mammalia; order Primates; family Hylobatidae; genus Hylobates; species Hylobates moloch. Next base: position 2,754,516 of record NW_026652309.1, on the reverse strand, counting down.
TGGTTAAGACTTTCTATGAGATTTGGAATAAGGCTATGGATGGGCAAAGACCACAGAGCGCAGAGGGAGCCAGTTCCAGGGGTGAGGGGAAGTCATGTGCCTGGGTCTTGCAGGGCGAGAGAGAGCTCCTGAGCAGGTGGAAATGCTGGCCTGATGCTTAGGACACATGCAGAGGAAGAACCAAGAGAAGGTGGTGTCCAGAATCTAGAGCACCGAGATCCAGGAAGGTGATGGCAGCCTCTGCAAAGAAGCCAAATAGAAGGAATTTGCAAGGAGATGGGCATGGGCTCACCCCTGTTAGGCAGAGTGGTCTCATTATCAGTCTGTGCTAGACTAAATAGGGAATGGCTGGTGTGGAAATTAAGCATGAGGCTTAAGCTGCCCTTTGACCTTTTGAAGAAGTTTGGTGGTGAGGCATGGGGTAAGGGTGTGACTCACTGAGGCCTCTGAAGATCCCAGCCTGCTGGGTCACAGGAAGGAATGGAAGAGCAGGGCTGGAAAACAGAATCAACACAGCAGTGGCACTCAGGGGAGCAGAGCAGGAATGAGGGAGGCCCTGGACCAGGGCAGGGGGACCCAGCCTCGAGGTGAGAATCCACTGCTCATGGGAGACGGGGGGAAAGGGTCAAGATGGCAGGTCGGGGGAAGAGGATTTGGGAACATTCATGTTCCTCTGTGGCTTCTATTCCTGCTGGGATGGAAGAGCTGGTGGGGTCGGGGGGAGTGGGGAGGGGCTCAGGTTTGGATTGACAGCATGGGAACAGCCAAGGTGACGCCCAGGTCCCAGCAAAAGCGTATCTGAGCGGCACTGAGACCCTCCAGTCTGCAGGGGTGCCAGTGGACAGGCAGAGGTAGCTGCCATGGCTACTCACGACTGTGTCCGCAGCAAGCGGACGTCCACACCCACGGGGATACCCAGGCCTGGGAATATGGCAGCAGGGTGATCTCGGCCCTCCATTTCCTCTTGTGTCCAACGGGGATAATCTTACTACCTTCCTCACAGGGTTACTGAGGTGGTTAAGGAAGTTTATCCACACAAAGCCACTCACGAGCATGCCCGGCAGATGGAAAGCGCTGGAAACAAGCCCTTGTTACCACTCTGATGGGAGCAGCCCCTCCTGTATCCATCTCCTTAGCACACCATGGGCGCCGGGCTGTCATCCCAAGGGGCCTGTCATCCTTGTTCCCACTCCGCGGTGACAAGGACAGGGCCTACCCATGCTCAAGAATGCAGCCACATTTGAATTTATGGACGGGCCCAGGACGAGGCCTCTTAGAATTTCTCGCCAGGTCTCCCTCCCGCCCTGGCACTCCTATTACATGCCTTCGTGAGGCCTGCATCATTTACCCCTCCCAGGGGACTTTGTTAGAGGGACACATTTACAAAGTCACAGCTCCCATTTGGTCACTTAAATTGCACAGAAAAAGGGGCCCTGTCAACTTCAACTGGGGCTGCCTCTGACTTCTCTAAAAGCCAGATTTCGCACAAGAGGAAATTACTTCTGTACCTGCCGTGGGCCGTTGTTATTCAACTCAGAATATAATTTCATAGCATTAGCAAAAATGATTCCTTTTATAGCTCTATAAATGTCCTTGGCCCACAAAATGCAGTCTTGACCTTCAGAGAGATTGAGTTTTCAGGGGGTGCCCTTTTCACGTGGGGTTGTTTCGGGGCAGGGAGCCCCTTTGGGGCTGAGGACAGTGTGCTATCACCATTGAGGAGGGCAACCTGTCGTCCACCTCCTTCTTGGGGGGTGTCCAGGCTGAAGCTGTGCATGTTTCTGTGTGGATCTTTACAGCCATGGCTTCTCCTCTTTCCTCAGCCAGTTGGGTATCTTCCAGCCACTGCTCTCAGGACTTGGGTAACCCTCTGCTGCCCGGCTGTGGCTCCTATCCTTTTTCCCTGTTGGCTGGGGCTGCTCGTGCGGTCTCTTGCAATGGGGCATGGTGGTATCTTAGAATGCTCTGTCTGGTGGCCTTTGTTCCCTGGAGAGAAATGTCTGATCTTTATTATAGTAAGAAAAAGAAAAAGGAGGGAAGCAAAGAAGGACAAGGAGAGAAGGAAGGGAAAAATCAGCGGGTTCTACTTCCATTACAGGGAAGTGACCACAGGCAATTCTTTGCAATTTGCATCTCAAGTGGCCACCTAGGATCACCAAGGGGATCTCCTGCTGTCATCCCAAAGACCTCCCCGGGAACTCTGGACACAGGTGGCTGAGCACAGTGACTCCCTGTGGGCTTCACTGGGAACATGCCCGGTGTGTGGCCAGGAGGGAGGGTGGGAGCAGTCGAGGCCTTCAGCAGCCATTGCCAGGAGCTAATGCAAGACATAAATCATCTGTCAGCTTACAAAGTGACTTTCAAAGTTGTCGGAATGGAATAATTAAAAGAAATTGATATCGTAAGAGAAAGCCGTCTCTGCCGTGGCCAAGCTTGCCTTACTGACCGCTCACCGCCACACACGTTGCTCCACCCTCTGGGCCACCACAAACTGCTGCTGTCTCTGCTTGGTGCACCCCAGGCCTCAGTGACCTTCCTGAACACCCAGGAGAACCAGGCCATGGCAAAGAGCCTCTGGGCTGTGCCTTCTTTGGTGAAAGAGCAAGAACCCTCCGACGAGGTGACTTAATGGCTCATCAGCTTTCCACCGTCGGTGACAGAAAGCTGGCCCCAGTGATCTCAGAGACAGCTGATGAAATGCCACCAACACCATCACTGTTTCTTTCTGTTAACTTGCCACACAGAGCAAAAACCAACAAAAATCCATCCAGCACACCAGATAAGTATTGAGGTGATGCTATGGGGGCCCTGCTAGGAGGATTTCCCTGGACTCAGCGGGTTCCTGTCCAAGGTGGGAACTGTGAAGAAGATGGGTTCCAGGGGTGGAGTGGGGAGAAGAGACCCTTTTTGTCTCTGAGCACCCTACCCAGCCTCCACCCCTCCTGTAGGGGGAGAGGTTGGTGGGGTAAGGTTTGCATTATAAAAAGCTGATGTTTATTAAGCACTTACGCACTACGCCCCACTGTGGTTTTATCTTAGAGCAATCCTCTCCATTAGGTCCTTTGATTATTCTTCTTCGCAGATGGAGAACTGAGATCCAGAGAGTTTAACTAACTCACCCAAGATCACATCAGCTAGTGGGGTGGAAGTAGGAGCTGATCCCAGACCAACTTGCTCAGGAAGAAAGGTCATTTGAAATCATGGACGGAGGGAATCCTGGAAGAGCTGCCCAGCAAACGGGGAGGAGGAAGCTGGGGTTGGGGGCGGTGGTCTGAGGGTCTGTCACAGTTCACATCCTGGCTCCAGCACTTTCCTGCTGAGGGCCCTTGAGCAAGTTGTGTGACCTCCTGATTACTATCTTTAACTGGGAATCAGTGTTAAGGGGTGTCAGATTCATGCCTGGCTTGCCCAGTAAGCCCTGATGAACACTGGCCACGGACTGGTTCCTACGACCGGGTGTGAACACGTGCCTCTCAACCCCAGGGAGACAGCCCAGTCAGCGTTCTTTCTCATGAGCTTCCAAGCGTAGAAAGCATTTGTGGGCCAGGGGCCACTCTAGCCCCTAAACTCTACCTTCCCCCAGAAACGAAGATTCTATGTCACATCAAAAAGGGCTGAAGCCACAGGGTCCCATAGAGAGCCATGTCTCTCCTGCTTCACTTCGGAAACGTGGCAGAAAGCGTAAACACCCCTGGAAAGTCTGGCAGTGTCTTATTTAGAGCTTGGTTCTATTTTGTATTTACATCTCTGAGCTGCCTCTACCCATTTGCATCCCTGACCAAGCTTGCCGGAGTGTCTGCACTGACCCGGTCACATTGTTTTTTCCCCTGGTAGGTTTTTGTCCTGTGTTGGATATGGTAGAGCCTCCGTACGTACCAGGTTCATCTGAATTCATGGCCTCAGCTGCAGTCACGCGCATCACCAGCCTCTCACCTCCCGAATCACACCAAAGAAGAATAAAATAGGCATCCATCGGAAATTCCCATCTGCTTTCGACATACATTTTTGTAAATGTTCGTTACATCCTAGTAGGGGTGCGTGTGTGTCTAAGGCAGGCATGTTGATGGGGTTGGGGAGTTATGGCCCACCTTAAACATAATAACCTTGCGCACTTCTTTGGGGGCTGCAAGTACACTACAGGCACGAATGTTCAGTCACCTGATCTTCATTCCAGACGCTAGGAAAAGCAGACCGGTGTAAGGAAGACAGCCTTTCAAATTTGTATTGGCTCCTATTTACTATTTGTCAGGGTCCAGGGCTGCACTCCAGTGAATGCCTCACTTAGGAAAGATTGGACACTCGACAGACCACATATTTATCTCACTCTGGGTCGGTCAATGCGTTCCAAAGCCCAAGCCATTATGGAAAACAGGCTTGGAAAAAATGCATAATCCCCCCCAACATCTCAGACTAACAAGTTGCCCCTTCAGCAAATAGCCTATTGCCCCAGCCATGGGGATCACCTTCATGATGCCCCCTCCCCATTAGAGCGTATAAAAAGAGTCCCTATGCTTCCCATAGGCCTCATGACCTCATCTCTCGTACACAGTCCACAGTCCTACATCTCTCCTACGTAGTCCACAGTCCACTACCCAGTCAAAAGGCAGGACTGTTGGATGCCAGTGTTCCTTATTCGACCATCTGTTAATCAAAATGACCACACAAACCCCGCTTTGCCGTCGCAGTACCTCCACAGCAACGCCATGGTTCTCCCTCTTTCTCTCATACGCTTCTCCCCATCCCACCTGGGTCCTGCCGCCTCCTCCCGAGAGCAAACGCGGAGCTATTTGTCCAAGCGTCATATGCGAGCTGCAGGGAGACGCTCATAAATCCCTGCCCTGTTCTCTGGCAGTTTCAGACGTTGTCGGGCCCAGACCCTCCTTTTCTTTCTTAAAGGTCACAAAATCTAATTAGAACCATTGCTAACTGTATATTCTCGTTGTCGGTAAGCCTTAAATAATAAAAATCAGACCAAATGAGACTAAGCAAGGGAGATGGAAAATCGATGTCATATTTGTTCCAAGTAATTTCCTTTCAGAAAAGAAAAGGCTCTTAGGAGTGGTTTGTGAATTTAAAAGATGTTTAAAGTTGCATCTAGACATCGGAACATCAAAGTCAACCCCAAACAGAATTTTGCTGGATGATCTCTCTCCTTATTCCCGGAAAAGTCAGTGCTGTTTGGTAGAAGGGCCTAAGACGGGGTGACAGCCTTCCTCTTCCTGTCTGTTTTAAGTAGTTGTGGCTTTGCCAAAAATAAAAATAAAATTTTTTTGAAAAACGGATCCCTTAAGGAGCAAAGAGTAATAACATATGAGGTTCTTTTCCCTTACTTCAGTATTTTTCTGCATACTTTCAACTAAAATGCACACTTAAGAAAAAAACCTAAATAATAAGAATGCAACCCGCACACACTCACACATGCATAGTGAGGACTAGGAATGAACTGCCCCTGGAAATACTTATCTTTTTGCCTGAAATACCCCAAAGAGGTTGATTAACATCTCCAGATAAGCACTTCTGTTTCCACGCCTTTGGGTTTTACATGTGTCCATGACAATGGGAGTGATTTATGCCAAGAAAATTGGTTGACCTGTGTTATGGTTAATACTGAGTGTCAACTTGATTGGATTGAAGGATACAAAGTATTGATCCTGGGTGTCAGTGAGGGTGTTGCCAAAGGAGATTAACGTTTGAGTCAGTGGGCTGGGAAAGGCAGACCCAATCTTAATTGGGTGGGCACCATCTAATCAGCTGCCACCGAATAGAAAGCAAGCAGAAAAATGTGAAAAGGAGAGACTGGCCTAGCCTCCCAGCCTACATCTTTCTCCTGTGCTAGATGCTTCCTGCCCTCAAACATCAGACTCCAAGTTTTTCAGTTTTGAGATTCGGACTGGCTCTCCTTGCTCCTCAAGCTTGCAGACAGCCTATTGTGGGACCTTGTAATCATGTAAATTAATATGTAATAAACTCCCCTATATATATATTATATATAATATATATATACACACACACATATACACTCATATAAATATATAAACTTATATATATATATATATATATATATATAAACTCATATATAGCTCCTATTAGTTCTGTCCCTCCATAGGATCCTGACTAATAAAGATTTTGGTACTGGGAGTGAGGAAGCTATTCCTTCTGGCAAAAAAGGTTCATCAGAGTTTACAAACTCAGTGTTCGTAGCTTCATCAGGGTCCTCCCACATGTCCCCATTCCAAGTTGCAGGGTCCTATTCTTTTCCAATCAATGCCATCACTTTAACAGTAGACACCTGGTGAGGCTGTGCATGCACTTTTCTTTGCAGGTCAGCCACTCACATAATAATAGTTTGTATCTGTTTTTCCACCATTTCAGCTCTTTCTCTACAGGAAATAAGACTCTCAGGGCAATCTTAGCAGATTCAAGGCTCAAGATCCACTTCTGAAGCTGGGAGACAGAATCCCTGAGTTCATCATTTTCTTTCATCACTTTGTCCACTGGACTTAAGAGCAACCAACCAGCTTGGTTCTCCACATATGGTCAAAGGTATTATGTATAGAGTCACCAAACTCCTTGACAATCAGGAGCGGTCAATCAAGGGTGTTAAATGCATTTATTCTGCATAATTCTCTAAACAGTTCATGCCAAGGATTGTCAGTGTTCTCCATACTATTAGAAGTAGAGTCCTTAGCATTTTTGGGTCTAATCATATTAAGCAGCCAACTCCAGAAACCTCAAAACCAATGAAAGAACTCTATCCTTAATATTCTGTTCCTCTAGAACCACTCCCAGTACCAAAATCTGTATTAGTCAGGGTTCTCTAGAGGGACAGAACTAATAGGATATATATATACAGGGGGAGAAGCTTTTCCTTCTAATGGTCTTTGTGGACTTGCATGCCAAGCATGAACCACTGCTTGCTTCCTTGCTGCAGTCCCCATTGTGTAAGGTGGCAGACATTTTCTGAAGAATGGGCTGATCTTAGGGAACCCTGGAACTGAGAAGAGCCAGTGGGCCCAACTGGTTCTCATACTTGGACTTCTGAAGGGCTGTGCTCCTGGCAGCTGAGTAGCTGAGTAGAGGCCCCCCATGGCCCACTTACCAGAAGGATGTGTCACGCAAGGCTGACACCATTTTGTCTCGTCTTCATTTTCTGTCATGGTAAGATCATCTAGACAGAGAAAAAACCTGAAATCTATCAGCCATCACCACCCTGGACCAGGTTGAGGTCATTCAAAAAAGAGGCTGGGCTAAAATTTACTCAGCTTCTGAAGAAACCAGAACCAACTCCTTGAGTGTTTATGAACTCCCCCTGCCCTCATCCAACCTTACAAAATGGTTTGTTTGGGCAAATTAATTAGTGCAAATAAAATTTGAAAAGGAAATGCATAAACAACCTAAACTAATATGCTGATTTTGAGAGGGTTCAGGCTAATAAGCCCTTTTTTTTCTGTTTTGAGAAGATTCCCCACAGAGGCACCACTGAGCATTGCTTTGGAAGACCAGTTCTAATGGTTTTGTGAACTTGATAGTACTAAAATGCAATATCTTTTCTTAAAAGCACCATAATTCAGTCTTGTCACTAATTCAGACAGTGCATCCCCCAATTAGGAAGGTTAAACTGTGTATCACACCCTTCATATAAATTGCCAGATAAAACAGAATCATCAGAGTGGTTGAGAGCCAACTGATGACATGATTTTCTTCGACTTGTTCAACTAAGGAAAGAGAAAACCTAGTCCACTTTAAAAGGAGCAATTTTAGAAAGATATTTATTTTGTAAACAACAAAAACTGAAACATCTTTCTTCTTGAGCCACTTGGCCCTTTGGGGGAGTCATGTTTTCTGAAAATCTCAGAACTGAAGGGCAGAAATGTCATTTAAAATAAATAACCTAACCATTTCCCCCAAACCAGGGTCCAATCAAAAAGAACACTTCTTGACCAGGGGGACTTTATTTTGCTGCTGGGGAAAGGTCCTTCCTGCAACTTCGGATTGAATTCAGAATTTCAACTCAAAGCACGATTCCAAATCTAAGCTCTTTAAATGCGCCAGACAAAAAGGCACTTCCATTATACCACAGTTCTGAGGGGAGAAATTCATTTTCTTGTTGGCTCCCAGCGTAGCAGAGGGATCAGTTTAGTGTCCCTGTTTCAAGACCACTGGGAGCAGGTCACCTCCATGATCCCATGGTAACAGCATCTCACGTTTTATGAAGGCCCTTCTCGCAGCTTCCTTTCTGGGCAGGCAGCTCGTGCTAACGGCCAAATCGTCAGAACTCCTGCAGGCTCTCTGCAAAGCAGCAATTTTCTTTTGCTTTGCTTTGATTTTCTCCATCCTGGCAATTGAAGGCAAACAGAGAAAGCCATTTTCTTCTCCACCAGTCAAAATGTCTTTGCCATTTTGTTGGTTTCAGTGCTTGCCTTTTCCCCTAAAACCGAGGCTGACGAAGAGATGCCCAAAATTATGCTCCCAAGTTTTCCTTAGTTCAGAGGGGCCTCATCAACACTCAGTCCCCAACAGCTAACAGCTCACTTAGCAACATGGACGGGACTCTGCTCTAGGTACTGCAAAGGAGTCAATGGTGAGAGCCATGGGGGAGGGCTGACCCCTCTCTGGCTGAGAAGATGGGACAGGAGTTACATTACAGGTGGAGTTTGCCAACGTCAGGTGACCACAGTGCAGATGAGGGTCTGGGGCTGGGGAGGTCTTGGCAGGCTCAGTTTGGGAATTCAGAGTTGAGCAGGCAACCAAATAGCACTTCATCAATTTCAGTCATTATGCATGCCGTAATTTCTCCAATATTATTTGATTTCCATAGTTGATTTTCAGTCAATTCCATTTTAAACTTAGTTTCATTCTAAGCTATAATATCCTTGAAATCACCTAATGGATAGTCTAGATACTTCCCACTAAATTGCGCTTTTTATTTATTATTTATTTATTTATTTATTTCGGGACACAGCCTCACTCTGTTGCCCAGGCTGGAGTGCAGTGGCGCAGTCTCAGCTCACTGCAACCTCCACCTCCCAAGTTCAAGCAATTCTCCTGCCTCAGCCTACTGAGTAGCTAGAATTGTAGGTGCGTGCCACCAAGCCCAGCTAATTTTTGTATTTTAAGTAGAGACAGGGTTTCACCATGTTGGTCAGGCTGGTCTCAAACTCCTGACTTTGTGATCCGCCCACCTCGGCCTCCCAAAGTGCTGGGATTACAGGCGTGAGCCACCGCGCCAGGCCTGAATTGCGTTTTTTAGTGTAACCATTAAGCGAAAACTACGTTTCTCGGTATACCCCCTAAAGCCTTCCTGGGAAGCATCTGGGGTGTGTGCCTTATAGCACATTGAGAGACAGAGCATGGTCTTGACTAAATAGGGTTTTGGGTAGCCCCTCTTAGCAGGGGACAGACTCAGACCCAGGAAGGCACGTGGCCTAAAGCAGAGCATCTGAGCTGTCAAGAGCTTAAGCATCCATCACTTCCTCATCTAAGAATTACATCAGGAGATGGTTCCTCCCAGGAGAAGCCCATGTTCTCATCACACTCAAGAGCTCTGCCTTTGTGCTCCGAGCTAGAAGAATCAGCCCACAATTTCTCCACCTCCATCCACTGATTGACCCACATTTAGAGCTCATTAGTGCTCCACACTCCCAACCCTGGAACATCCTCAGTCTTATTGCAGACTCTTCCTCTTGGTGCAACTCAAAAATAAGAGAAAGACGGTGGCTCACGCTTGTAATCCCAGCACTTTGGGAGGCCGAGGCGGGCGGATCACGAGGTCAGGAGATCGAGACCACGGTGAAACCCCGTCTCTACTAAAAGTACAAAAAATTAGCCGGGCGTGGTGGCGGGCGCCTGTAGTCCCAGCTACTCGGAGAGGCTGAGGCAGGAGAATGGCATGAACCCGGGAGGTGGAGCTTGCAGTGAGCCGAGACTGCGCCACTGCACTCCAGCCTGGGCGACACAGCGAGACTCCGTCTCAAAAAAAAAAAAAAATAAGAGAAAGAAAAAGGTGGAACCCTATATCAAAGAAAGAAACAGGCAAGAAGAAGGTGGCAGATCCTTTGGAAGGAATACGCTTCCAGGATAAAAACAAAGAAAAGCCAGCTTGACTGTTCCATGGCAATCAGTGGGAATTTTTCTTATCTTCACAGTGCCCCAACGCCTGACTTGGGGTCTGCTTCGATAGCTTAGCACTCCTGTTTGTATGATAAAATATGTTTTAAAAAGTCATCTTAGCCTAGGTAACATTTTTGTGTGAATTCTGCTAGTAAAAAGTCACTACCAATTTTTGCACTAAGATGAATTGTATCAATCATTTCACGTAACAAGACAGGTCTAGCTGGCTGCTCACAGATATCCATCCTTTTCTTCTTTTCTCCCCAAAGAGCATGAACCTCCAGAGTATAATGACCAGGTTTTGCTCAACAGATGGAGGACGGAACACTCAACAAACTCCACAAACTTTACAACCAGCCTGAAAACTGGATGTGCTTAGGCAGGATCTTAGGGTGAGAAGCTGTTGAGTTTGAGGGCACACAATTTGATCAGTGGCATATCTGAATTCAGGAATATGGTCTGAATTGCTGAAATGGATGGCATAATTCCCTTGAAATTGAATCTGTCCCTTCCTTTTGGTGCAGGGTTAAAATGCAGCGTGAGGTCCAACTCTAGGGAGCAGCTCCCATCAATTAAAGAGAACAGCCCAGGGCTGTTGGATGATCAGTTTAGTATCAGATGAGGAATTTGTCACCAGAAGGGGCTGTCAGGCAAGCCGGTCTTGCAGACATTCAAATGAGGAGAGAATGCTGGGATGGGGGTGGAGACTGCATAGAGAGGTGATCCCTTGGATCTCGGGCAGGGTTGGTTGACCTGCAGATTCTGAGGAACTTGGCCAGGTTCACCCTTGACTCTGAGCTGCCCTTAGTTCCTCACTGCCATTGGGTCAATGCCACTTCCCCACAGGTCTTTGCCTACACCCTTCCACTGTGTTTACAAGTCAACATGGGCCCAGGTCTCACGGTCCTACACAATTAGAGTCCCACAAGAGGGCAACAAGAACTGAGTCCCAAATTCAGGATAAAGCTGTGTGTGGTGGAAGGGCTCTGTGAGGAGGCATGGCAGTCAGCCCTCTTCTGCTCCGAGCCAGCAGAGCAGCCCCAGGCGGGTGACTCGTTTTGAGCCTCAGTTCTTCCTCTGTCCAGAGGAGGGATGGGATCAGGTGGTCTGAGGTTTCTGTGCTTTCTAAGTTGTCATGCAGTCCAGCATAATTCCCTTGAAATTGCATCTGTCCCTTCCCTTTGGTGCAGGGTTAAAATGCAGCGTGAGGTCCAACTCTAGGGAGTTGCTTCCATCAATTAAAGAGAACAGCCCAGGGCTGTTGGATGATCAGTTTAGTATCAGATGAGGAATTAGTCACTAGAAGGGGCTGTCAGGCAAGCCGGTCATGCAGTCATTCAAATGAGGAGAGAAGCCTGTTCCACCCTGTCAATCAGCTGCCTGTTTATGTCTGTTCCCTTTGGGACAGGACACTCTTGGAGCCCCTGAAATCTGATGTCTTTGTCCCTAGGTCTCCTGGTGCCTGTATGCTGAGGCTTTGGTGGCCTCCGGGTTGGTGACCACATACAGGTGGGAATAACCCAGGAAGCTCTGTCCCTGGAATTGCAGGAACGGTGAAACACTTAGCCTCCCAAAGGACTCCCTCTTCCTTCTCTTGGGGTTCATGGGTTTTGTCCTCAGGGATAGCTGCATGGAAGACAGAAGAAGCCAAGAACCCCAGGCCAGAGCCTAGCATGGGTCGTGTCTCTGGATGGAAGGGATCAGTTCCGATTTGGACAGACCCTGCTTCACTTCCTTTTGGACTGTTCTATCCTTTGCTCATCTTCCCTCTCCCCTTTCTGCCCAAATGGCTGATTTTCTAGGGAAACAAGGAGATGAGGTCAGAGCTGGGGAAATGTACCCAGTCCTGTCTGCTCCCCCATCAGCACCGGCCCCTCCCTGGAGCCTGAGCCCACCCCCATACCAGGTTGCCTGAGGTGAGTCCTGCTGAAAGCCACTGCATGGCCTTCCCTTTGGGGTAAACAGGTGGCTGATTGACAGGGTGGGACAGGTAACTTGTGGCACTGTAGATTCTTCCATTTCAGCAGCTCAATGTGGTGCACAGAAACCTACTCCCCGTGGCCCAACGCTAAGCCCCGGACTTGTCTGTGAAAGATGAGAGCTGTGTCTTCACATATTTTCTTGACAAACTAAAAGAAAGAGAATGAGAGCCTAACCCAAGATGTCACTCAGAAACAAAAGTGAAAATAAATACATTTCCCCTTTTCCTTCATTCATAAAAGGAAGCCAGTTACAGCTCCAGTCGGGCAGAACTCAGGGCTCCTCCCTCTCTAAACAGGCCAGGATCCCGGTCATTAGTGGTGAGGCTGAAGTTTAGCAAACTCCACAGAAGTGCCGGTGGCACAGAGTGGGATTATCCCCAAAGCCTAGAAGCCGCTGACTGCAGGGCGCCACTGCCCTTGACCTGACTTTTGGTGTTGAGACAGAGCCTTGGATGTTCCATCCCCTCTTCCTCTCGGTTTGGTCCCTGGGTTTTCCCTGGAGGGAATGGATGTCCTCCAGGGTTTGGTCCCTGAGTTTTCCCTGGAGAGAATAGACATCCTCCAGGTTCCACCAGGGCTTTTCTCAGTGGCTCTTCAGAGGACAGTCTGGCAAAACAGTCAAATGCAGCATGTGAGCTTTGATTGGACTCTGATTCTAAAAATAGTAAGAGCTGCAATCAACCATTTGGAGCAACTGGAGGCACTGGAACTCAGACCAGGTATTAGAAGATATTAGGGAATTAGAGTCATCTTCTTAGGGTGGACTGATAATGTGGTGGGTATATAGGAGAATGGCTTGATGTCTGCATCTTTGTTTTCAGAGATGTCTCAAAAGTACTCATGCACACAGACGCATGTGCACACACACAAATATAGATAAAGCAAAGGTGGCTAAATAAACAGCTGTTAATCTAGGGGTGGGTATGCGGGTGATCACTGTACTATGCTTTCAACTTTGCTCCATACCAACTGTCTCTGGGGTCGTGCCTGCACTGTGCTGGTGAACATTCTGGGTGCTTACCCAGAACTGATCCCCTTCACTGTGCCGTTTAAGCCCAAACTGTAGACAAGCCAGCAGTGGGAGACAAGTAAAACCTCTAGGTACTCAGACATAGTGACTGCCACAGAGGAGAAGTGTGGGGAGGACTCACCATTGCCTTCATCTGCAGTGCCCCCACAGTTTGCCCTCCACAACTGGTGTCATCTTTTTTTTTGAGATGGAGTCTCACTCTTGTCGCCCAGGGTAGGAGTGCAATGGCGCGATCTTGGCTCACTGCAACCTCCACCTCCCGGGTTCAAGGGTACCTCCTGCCTCAGCCTCCCAATTAGGTGGGATTACAGGTACACAACACCACGCCCAGCTAATTTTTGTATTTTTAGTAGATACGGGGTTTTACCATGTTGATCAGGCTGGTCGTGAACTCCTGACCTCAGGTGATCTGCCCGCCTCTGCCTCCCAAAGTGCTGGGATTACAGGCGTGAGACACTGCGCCCGGCCAGTGTCATCTTTCATTTGTCTCTTTAGTTGTCTCAAGGGTACTAGTCACTCAGTAGAGTACCATTTGGCTGGGCAGCCAAAGAGATCCAATTATACTCTTCCCCAGGAACCTAAAGTGGATTTAACCAGGAAGCCATGGAAGAATCTTCTATGTTGCTAGGGACTGAGCATAGGAAATTGAGCAGCCACACACAACCGTGGGGCCAAGACTGAGCCCTTGCCTTTCTCTCACCCTCCATGCTGTCATCTGCAAAGTCACTACATCATCTCTAAAGCCTCCTTCCCTCTCACGATCTGTGTTTTTCATCAAGGAAGACTTACTGGCCATTAGAAGAATGAAGTCCTAAGATGTATTGCACTAGAGGACACTGTGGTAGCTCCACCCAGGGAGATGAGATATGATGAACTGGTAACACAAATGTCACCATTACAATAAAAGCTAGTTTATCTGACAGGCAATCACTCGGAAGCCAATGAGGACTGAGATTCTGAATAATGATCTGCAGCTTTGGGTTGTCCAAAAAATGACTCCGTTATGCTGAGTGGAATTTAACGAACAGCCGAGTTGGAAGTTCATGCATGGGGCAAAGCAGATTAAACAGTAAAAACAAGCACTGGGGGTCTGGAGATGGGTCAGTGACTTGCAGGCCAGCTGACAGCACTGGGCTGGTCTCTTATTTCTGTCTTCATCTACCATGTGGAATTTCGAGTTTTACCAACCCAAGATGGCAGTAGGGAGTCGGGGAGAAGGAAGAACCAAATAATCTCTTGAGACCCCTTCCAGGTTTCAGACTCATGAGTTCTCCATTCTTCAAACTGTTAGATTAATCAACTTTTCTCTGCATTATTTTAATGTGACTGTTCTTTGAAATATATGGTACATTCTGTTACCACGAATGAACACCAGATTCATCAGGGGATTGTCTCTAGGTTACTAGTGAGTTTATAAAACATTCTTTCTATTGGGGTTCCTCTTTTTTTACCTCTTGATTTCCTTTAAATGTAGAGCTCTTCAACATCAAAAGCTGCTCCAGAAAGCCCAGGCTGCATCATGCATGACATATGGGGGATCATTTTACATTTTCCACCTTTGGTAAACATAGCTTTGAAAAAGGCCTTTTAAGACGACTATTGGTTTTGGCAGTGCCTTTTCTTGGGGTATTAAGACAGTCAGGCTAGGAAAACAAAGAGCAGTCTTGAAAGCAAGCCTCCCATACCGAAAGGAGAGTCTTCACAGCAACCACCAGCACCGAGCAGGCAATCGGTCAGTCCAGTGGCCGGAGAATGAACTTCATGGGCTTCAAGAGGAGGTGGCCTCCATGCAGCATGAGGTATCCAAAGGCCACTAGGTACCCAGCCCCCGAGGTGTTGATCCATGCCATTCCCACAAGAAAAAACAGCCAGAGCACACATCCAAAATGATACAAAAAAAAAAAAAACAGCAACTTTCACCATGTCCAAGTGGGATCTGGAAGGTTGAAGAGCGAGTAAAAAGTAAAGATACTGTCACTTGACAGAGGGACGAAAGCATGTCTTCTGCAGGGCACCTTAAAATATCTTCAAGAAACATGTAAAACCGAGGCAGTGGGAGAAATGCAGCAAGCAGGAGACCCTCAGAGGCTCTTAGCAAAGCCGGTGCTGCCCGTGAGGGCAGGGTATTGTGTAGAGTCAGGTTCATCGAGGTATAACTTGCATATAGTCAAAATCTCCCTTATTAGGTGTGTAGTTCTTTGAATTTTGACAAATGCATACAGTCCTGTAACCACCACTACAATTGAGATCCTGAATATTTCCATTATTTCCAAAGTTTCCTGGGCTCCTTTGCAGTCCCCATCCCTCCAGACAACCACTGATCTCTTTTCTGTCCCTACAGTTTTGCCCTTTTCAAAATATCATGGAAATGGCATGATACAGTATGTCACCAATGGTGTCTGGCATAACGCTTTTCAGAGTCATCCACATTATCAACATAGTGCCCACAGTTCCGTGCTTTTTATTGCTCAGTCATATCCCTTGCACGGACGCACCACAATTTATCCATCCGCCAGGTAATGAACAAGTGGGTTGTCTCCAGTTTTTGGTGATTATAAATAAAGCTACCGTGAACATTCATGTCCAGGTTTTTGTATGGAACTAAGTTTCCATTTCGATTGGGTAAATATATAGGAGGGGAATGGCTTGTCACATGGTAAGTATACATTCGACTTTATAAGAAACTGCCACTGTTTTCCAAAGTGGCTGTGCCATTTTGCATTCCTACCAGCAACGAGTGAGAATTCCTGTTGCTCTGCATTTTTTCAGCACTTGGTATTATCAGGGGGTTTTGGTTTGTTATTTTAATCTTAACCATTCTGATAAGTGCGTAGTGGTATTTCATTTTAATTTTTAATTTCCATTTCCCTGATAACTAATGCTGTTAAGTATCTTTTCAAAACATGCTTAATATCTTATTATCTTTTTTGATTATTTAAATCTTTTGCCTATTTTAAAAAATGAGTTGTTTTCTTTCATTGAGCTATAAAGTTTGCATATATTCTGGATACAAGTACTGTATCAGACACTGGTTTTGCAAATATTTTCTCCCAGTCTGTGATTTATCCTTTCATGATCTTGATAGTGTCTTTTAAAAAACATGTTTTGTGTGTTTTGGATGAATATTGATAATCAACTTTTTCCTGTTATAGCACATGATTTTTTGTGTCCTATTAAAGAAATATTTTCCCCACCCAAGGTCATGAAAAGCTTTTCCCATTTTTATAGAAGTTTTATAGTTCTGGGTTTTACATTTAGGTCTACAATCCATTCGAGCTGATCTTCGTATATGATGTGAGATCTGGATTAAGGCATTTTGTGTTTTAGGTTTTTTTTTGGGGGGGGGGGCTGGGTTATGGACATACAATTGTTCCAGCAGCATCAGTTGAAAAGACTATTTTTTCTGAACTCTCTGCACTATTGATCTTGAACACTGCTTAGTACATAACAGATGCTCAATAAAATTGCTGACTGCGTGAATGAGTGGTGAGCCCATGCCAGGACCCAGTCAACACATACATGTGACTTGGGGAGGAGACATTCAGAAAGTTGTTGGCACGGTGGCTCATGCCTGTAATCCCAGCACTTTCGGGGGCTAAGGCAGGTGGATTCCTGAGGTCAGAAGTTCGAGACCATCTTGAGCAACATTTAGTCTCTACTAAAAATACAAAAAATTAGCCTGGCATGGTGGTGCATGCCTGTAATCCCAGCTACTCGGGAGGCTGAGGTGGGAGAATTGCTTGAACCTGGGAGGCAGAGGTTGCAGTGTGCCAAGATCAGGCCATTGCACTCTAGCCTGGGCAATAAGAACAAAACTCTGTCTCAAAAAAAAAAAAAGATGGCACGGCTTCTTTGAAAAACAATTTGGCAGCTTCTTAAAACACTAAAGTAAAGGTGCATTCCCCCTATGACCCAGTGACTCCATGCTTAGGTTTTTATCCAGAGGAACGGATATATTTCCACAAAAACCCTATGCAAAAATGTTTGTGAAAGGTTTATGCATATTAGCTCAAAACTAGAAACAGAATCGATGTTTATCAACTCATGAGTGGATCATCAAAATGTGGTCTAATCCCTGGGAGAAGAATTAACTAGGAAGAGGAGACAAGAAAATGTCTGGGATGATGGAAATCATCTGTGCCTTGATGTGTCTCCATCAAAGTTGACTGTCATACTTAAGATCTGAATGTTTCACTGTATATAAATTATACCTCAATTTTATATTTTTAAAATTAAAAAAGGAAATTATCGTGATTTCTTCTCCAAAAGCAGCAATTCTTGGGCTCACCATGCTGAAAGGGAGCAAAGACTGCCTACTCACAGAGGGCCTGAGACCAGGACATCAGCTCTTATAGCAGAAAATAAAGTTAGGAATAGGGCTGAGCTGGGCGAGGTCTTCCGGCCTCAGCTCTCTGCTGATCTCCACGATGTACCTGCCTGCATCCTCATGACACTCTGTTCCCATCTACAAACACCTGCCACTGCAGGGAGGCTACCAGGAGAAGAAGAAACTCAACTGTAAAGATGCAAGGAGGGCTCATGGTCCCTGGCCACGGCTGCCCTGCCCCGTGGTTTTGGGCACCCAAACAAGGTCCTCACCCAGTGGCCACACCATGAAGGGCCACAGTGCAGGGAAGGCCCCCGGGACTAGCAAGGCCATATGCTCAGGGGCCAAGTTCATCCTTTCACATCACTTGGCTGCCTCCCTTGTCACCATCTCCTTGGTAAAGAAGGTAGCACAAGGATGTGGTGTGAGTTTCCAGAAGGCACCTCCTGGAGCCTCCTTGCCCAGCTCAGAGTATAACCCCAGAGCTGCAGGCAGAGGACTCACTCTTCCATGTGGAGCCTCAGTGGAGTTCAGGGTTCCCTGGCAGGTGCTCTCTTCACCCTTCCAAACCCTTGAAGACCTGGGTCGGGTGAAATGCAAACTCTACCAAGCAGAGACTTTGCCATCTTCTCTCTGCCATGTCTCCATGCTCAGGGCAGTGCTCAGACACATAGTTTGGATCTATCAGCATTTGATGAATGAAATGAATGAATAAATAAACAGTGGATTTTGAATGTGACAGAACGCAAGGAAAAGGAAAGAAGTGGGAGAAGGCAATGAAAACTTTTGACTATTTCTAGCATTCATAGTTATATTTTCTCCTGTAGAAACTTCATCTGTTTTCAAGAAGGTGGATATTTTCTAGGCTGAGAAGGGCAAACCCTAAAAGAAGACTGCTTACCTCTGGATGGGTAATCACTATCTCCCCAAATCCATATTTTGGAAAGTCTTTATTTGAGACGCCATTTGGAAATCTAATTTGCAAATCAGCCATCCACTTTTTATTTAGTATCTTACTAAATATCTAGATTTTAAATCATCTGTTGAAAGTACCCCCACCCACTTCACCCCATCAGAATAATGCTTATGAATTAAAATTCTCTCCGACACAAGCATTTTTTAATTAGATGGAGACCTTGGAACCTGATGACTATGTTTCTTCCCTGAGTACTGTCTGGGTGATTACAAGAAGATGAAATGGAGAATATCGGAAAGAAGATTGGCAAAGAAAGGAGGCTGAGATGGCACTTGGCATGTCCTAAGTTCTCAATTGCCTGCCCAATCTGAAGTTCCCAACGTGAAGAGGCACTCAGACACCCTCGGTACTCACAGAGTAACAAATTGGCATCCGGCTTCCTGGCAAAAATCTGGGAGATACAACCACTTACTGAGATTTGAGTGTATTTCTGTACTAGTGGTTCTGCATGGGTAATCTGTAAAGGAAGGAGTGATTTTTCTTTTTGTCTTTTTTTTTTTTTTTTTTTTTTGAGAACAGAGTCTCACTCTGTCACCCAGGCTGGAGTGCAGTGGCGCAATCTTGGCTCACTGCAAGCTCTCTCTCCTTGGTTCACACCATTCTCCTGCCTCAGCCTCCCGAGTAGCTGGGACTACAGGTGCCCGCCACCACACCCGGCTAATTTTTTGTATTTTTTAGTAGAGACGGGGTTTCACCGTGTTAGCTAGGATGGTTTTGATCTCCTGACCTTATGATCCGCCTGCCTTGGCCTCCCAAAGTATTGGGATTATAGGCATGAGCCACTGCACCTAGCCTTGTCTTCATTATTTTTCTAAAGACCATTGAGTCTATGTTCTGTTAATGTTTCTTTCAAATTATATGGAATGATAAGGATGTTGGAGATGATAATTTCAGGGTCAAGGGACGAACTCTCTTTTACAAAGTTGAAAGGATGCTGGAAACTGCTTCAGAAAGCCTGACAGCTGGCTCATCTGGGGAACCATGATCCTGCCCACCCCACGGTATGTGGTGTATTTCATGGAGACACCTGCCCAGCCTGCACATGATACTGGGGATCAGCTGCACACCTGGGGTGGAGCCCGTGCTCCTTTCCTTGTCAGTCTCAGCTTCCCCATTTGTACAATGGGAGTGTTGGTGTCTGATTTAACTGAATAGGGTTGCTGCAGGGTGATCTGCAGGTGGCAAACCCAGGTGGCATCTCCACGTTGGGAATTGGAAGGCAGGGGCTGAGCAAGGCTGTAAGGGATGAGAGAAACCACGCGCAGAGGGAGTGCTAAAGATTTCAGCACCAAGCTGGGAGAAAAAGAGGGTGAGAGGAGAGAAGGTAGAAAGTGGGAGAGTGTGACTGTCCACAAAGAGAAGGCAAAAAAAGAAGAAGAGGAGAGAACAAGAGAAACAAAATGAGAAGGGAGAGCTGGTGAGTAACAGAGAGAGCCAGAAACAAGAAAGAGAGAATCACAGAGAGAGAGGGAAAGAAGAAAAAAGAGGAGGCTTGGAAAGAATAGAAGAGGGGAATAGAGGGTAGAGTGGAAGGAGGAAAGAGAGAGAAGAGGCGGGAAAAGAAGGAGGAAGAGGAAGAAAGGAGAGCAATGGAAAGCCAAAGAAATTCAGTGAGAAAACCTAATGCAGACAGTAGCGATGTTCTTAGGAAAAGCCCTAAGCAGAACAGCTGTATGTGCTGGGAGATAGGACTTAAGATTAAAATAGAGGTTGTTAATTTGACTCAGGGTAAGTTTTTGAATCTTCACTGTGTTGAGACAAGACCATCCCAGGAAAAGACTACCCCAGTAGAAGTCTGCAGACCCAGGCCTTCTTTGGCTTCTGCCACCAAGAGCTGTGTGACCCTAGTTACAAGGGAGCAAAACCCCCAGCACAGCCCCTGATGTGCAGCCTGTGCTCCTTTCCTTGGCAGCCTCAGCTTCCCCATCTGTACAACAGAAGTGCTGGTGTCTGGTTTAACCTAATGCGACTGCTATAAGGAAAAAGTGTGAAATGCTTGGAAAGCTAAGAGTGTACACGAGTGGAAGGGGGCATTGTTCTTCCTATTTCCTGCTCTTTTCATTTTTATTTGCATTTTAGGGCAGAGGTGAGCCAATTCTTCCTCTCAAGGCAAGCCTGGGTTGGCTTGGTGGGTTTGGCTCTATTCCTGAACTGTGCCCATAGCAGTCAATTATTCTCCAGGACAAGGTGACCAGGTGTCAGGCCCAGTTATTTCTGAGGTTCTCTTCCTCAATGCAACCATTCTCCTTTAAAAAGAAACTGAGGCACAGGAACCCTAGCTCCCCTGCCCAAAGATACCCAGCATGTCTAGGGCAAAGTCAGTATTTGCCAAAACTCAGCATTTCCCCTGAAGAGTCAGGTGGACACGTAGATTGCTGGGCTTACCTTTGCAGAAAGCAGGAGGCAGCCCCGGGAATGGAAAATGCTGAAAGATCCTGAGACTGACAAGAAAACCACAGTATCTGGCCAGACCTCAGCAATTGCTTTTCTCCACTGAAGATTCAGCAAGTAAATCAACCAGATGACATGGATAAGGGAGTAGAAATCCACGTGCTGTCCTGTGGCATTGAGGGCAGCCCCAAGGCACAGCGGAAACCACAAGCTGAAAGATGCAAGACAGGCTGGGCGCAGTGGCTCACACCTGTAATCCCAGCACTTCGGGAGGCTGAGATGGGTGGATAACAAGGTCAGGAGTTCAAGACCTTCCTGGCCAAGATGGTGAAACCATCTTGTATTTTTGTAAAAATACAAAAAAATGAGCCAGGTGTGGTGGTGGGCACCTGTAATCCCAGCTACTCAGGAGGCTGAGGCAGGAGAATCGCTTGAACCCGGGAGGGAGAGGTTGCAGTGGGCCGAGATCACACCACTGCACTCCAGCCTGGGCGACAGAGTGAGACTGTCTCAAAGAAAAAAAAAAGGTGCAAGACAACATCCATGAACATCAGTGAGTAAACGCCACAGGACAGAATGGCAACCTCAGGCCCTGGGGCAGGAAGACTGTTGGGATTTGGGGAGCGTGGGGAGTTGGGTTTATTAATTTGTTTGTGCTTTTTTTGCTTTTATAACGCACCCCCGTTGCCAGAAATTCATTACAACCCTTTGGGGTATTAGAAAATTGGATAAATAACAAGACTAATTTGTTAAGGTCTGTCGAGACAGAAAAGAAAGCAGAATCTGTCAACCGCACAGTGATAAGGAGACAGGGTCATGCTCTGAGGTGGATCCTGGCCCGAGGAGCTCTCGGTGGGTCTGAGATTTAAACAGAAAAAAAACTTCAAGGGCAGAGCCTGTTAAAGAGATCCCGGGCAAGGCACTCCCACTGGTCAAAGACAGGGCCATTCGGGCATCAGTGGGATGGCTGCCAGGAATGGAAACATTGAAAGCTCACTGGGCATCTTGGGAGGATGGTAGGGAACTAACTATTCCAAAAACTGATAAATAAAGGGGAAAAATCAAGCATTTATCTTGCTTTTTTAAAAAAACATAAGAACTGTATATCAGGGAAATTGGATAGTTAATGAGGGGAAGTTTCTCTTTATAGAAGTCTTTCAGGCAATAAATAAAGAAGACGCACTAGAACTTGAATATTGCCATTTTAAGTGAAACCATGGGGATGCAATCAGCAGAATGCAGACTATGAAAAATTCTACAGCATCTGATCAGATTCCTTCAACCGGTAAATTGCAGGGATAGAGTATCTGTAGATTAAGACTTAGAAGATATATCAACCAAGTAACCACTTACAAAACATAGACTGGATTTGGATCCCGAATTGAACACATTTTCTTTTAAAGGTATTAGCCATTCAAGAAAACCTGGATGCAGATTTGATATTTGATACTGAGGAATTGATAATTCGGTGTGATAATGGTATTGCTTATGTCTTTTGAAGAGCCCACATCTTTGAGAGATAAACACAGAAATATTCGTGGTGTTTGGCATTTTCTCCAAAATAACTCATGGGCAGGGGAGACAGAGGGGGTCAACTATTGAGGATGGTGAGGGATACATGGGGGTTTATGCTACTATTCTCTCTACTGTGCATATGTTTGATATTTTCCATATATATATATTCGAGATGGAGTCTCGCTCTGTCACCCAGGCTGGAGTGCAATGGTGCGATCTCAGCTCACTGCAACCTCTGCTTCCCAGGTTCAAGCATTTCTCCTGCCTTAGCCTCTTGAGTAGCTGGGATTGCAGGCGCACACTGCCATGCCCGGCTATGTTTTTTTTGTTGGTTTTTTTTTTTTTTTTTCTTTTTCTATTTTCAGTAGAGACAGGGTTTCACCATGTTGGTCAGGCTAGTCTTGAACTCCTGACCTGGTGATCCACCCACCTCGGCCTCCCAAAGTGCTGGGATTACAGGCATAAGCCACTGTGCCAGGCCTAAACTCTTTTTAATGTATATAACCACCTTCTCTGTTTGCTGTGCAACCTTGTGGATTCAGTTTTGTATAAGAAAGAAAGGAATCAAAAACAACTGGGGAATCTTCCAACACAATTTACATCCAACAACTCCACAGACAGTCTCTTGGGTTATTCTCGCTGGTATATATATATATATATATATTTTTTTTTTTTTAAAGCAATCAACAATCCAGGAAGCGGGGCCTATGCAGGAACATCACCTCAAGGCCAAGCTTATAAAATCTACAGTTGATGAAATACTGCAAAGTGTTCATCAGCCTGTCATCAAGAAATGCTGGAGCGATGATGTCAACGATCATGCCAGTGAGGGGCTCTGGCAGCTGATTCCAAAGCCAGTGTAATATCTGATGCCTACTCACTGTCACCCCCAGAATACTGAAGGCCAAGATGGCAAACTGGTTCCGCCAAGCCAAGCAAGCCCAAACCATCGCTACCCAGGATGGAAGCCTCATTTCACCAGGGCCACCCGTGAGGCAAGCGAATGAAATATTCACCTGGACTCACCATCATCAATGCTTCAAGAAAACTGTGGTATGGATGATCAAAACCATTTACCATCCCAGCCAGCCTGCCCCCTTCCAAAAGAAAGAGCATGTTTCAGCACCAGCTCCTACAAAGAAGAGTGACTGCTTTAAAACAGGGACTGTCAGATGGGCTAATTTCCTGAATGTTTCCCAAACATTTCTTTTCATTTCTTCCTATAAGAGATGCTTTCCACAAATACCAAGGTATTGATTTTCCAATTGATCGAGGTGGAGAATGTTTCATACAGTTATGACTCCTGACAAGTGGGGAATAAAAAGCCAATCATAATGAGTTCATTTACTTGGCTTGATTATATTACTTTATAACACAATGCGTACCCAACACACTCTCTCAAGGACATCGCCCCTCTAGGCTGCCAGCTCTTCATGATGAGGCCGCTGAGTGCTGAAATCCATCTTACTGCATGATGTGTGGATTTTAAAATCATCCTTAGTGGACTTTAAAAAAAAGTGCCATAGCCATGCTATGGACTCTTCCCCTACACCCATGAAGACTTGACTGATAGAGTGAGAATGACTCAGATTTGGGGATGGGGGTTATAAGAGGGTGTTTGTTGATGAACGAAGCGGGGGGAATGCAGTGAAAGCCTAATTGTCAGTTATAAATATGCTGTATTTTCCCTATTGATTATATGACATTGAAATTAAAAGGATTACCTTATTAGATCATATTTAGGCATAAGTATGCCCTTCGTGCTTGACTCGGGGCACTTGCAAGAGACTAATTATTTGAGATGAACAGCACAGTCTGTTCAGCGCCCCAGACGGTCCAAGTGCTGCCCCTATTCCTATGCAGATGCTGTTGGACTCTTCAGTCTCTTTCATGAAGTTCATAGAGATTCTCTGTTCTAACCAGCCTCCTGTGGCTACACAGAGCCCTCCTATACATCTTCTCAGCAAATTAGGAGATGGGGCCTAAATAGGACTTCTGTTTGAGGATTTGGATGGCTGGCGCATCGTTTTCCATAAGCTTTTTGGGGCAAGGTCTGGAGTTGAGTGGTCACCAACAGAGCCTGGCACTTCTTTAAATAAAATGTCTTACAACAAAACCCCAGCGCTCCAGCACTCCCAGGAAATGAATCATGGAGGTCTGCCCGAGGTGACTCTGTGGAGAGCAGAGCATTTATCCCCGTGGACACCACAAAGCCTTCTTGTTCATCTTCTTGGGTGACTTGTTTTAAAAAATAGATTCCTGCTCCTCCCTGCCTTCTGAACAGTGTCTATTGAGCACAATTTAGTTCTTCCTTGATGAGTGAGGTCAGCCCTTCCCTCACCTTCCAGAGCTCAGCTCAACTAGGCTGCAGGGCAGATGGCCCTGTGGTCTGCACATTTCTCATGAGAATGAGCTATAAGGGACAAAGCCCCATCCTGCCTCTCTCCATGGACTGTGGCTGAGCAGCATGAGCCTTCTGGACCTCAGGGTCCTCGTCTGAGAAGGGTGCTTCTTAGTGGGGCCAGAGCAGGAATTCAGTGAACAAGTAAAGTGATCATAACGCTGAAAATGCATGGGTCATTGTGGGGGGATGCTAGGCCTCCAGAAGTGCCAATCTTAGCCACTCTTGACCATCATAATGCCAATTTCTTGCATCAGAGATTCTTGGCCAGCCACATTTTCTCCCCACATGCTTAGACTGTGGTTACTAGGGAATCCTCCCATTTGCTATTGAATTCCTCTTTGTTCTAAACCTGAGGCCTGGAACCACCCACCCAAATGGAGTGAAGGTGGTGTCCGTCCCCACTTTCCCCACTGTACCTGCTGTCACCACCTTCTCTCTGCCTGCTCGGGGTGGGTGGGGCCCTCTCCACATGCCTCCTTTTCCTCAAGGGTGACCTGGTGAGATGAGATGTTCCAACAGCCCAGTGTTGACCCCAAGATTGGGTCCCATTCCAGCTCCATCATTCCTTCTCTGTGTGGCCTTGGACAGGTCATTGCACCTCTCTGAGCCTCAGTATTCTCCTCTGGAAAATGGAGCTACAACCCTTAAGCTTCACGGTTGCATCTGAAGAGTTAGGATCAAAATAGACCAACTCGTGCAAATTCCCAGCACTTGGCAGGGGCTCCGGAGGGGGGCAATTAATCTGCCCATTCGTCCAGGCAAGGTGAAACCAGGCTTTGATTTTAGCTGAGTTGTTTAATTTTCACTTCTGCTAACAGCCTGCCTTTAATGTCACCTCTCTCCTCATTCATTTCTGGCTTTCCGAGCTACCACGGAAACCACTCTAGGCAAAACAGTAAAAGTGAATGATAAGTCAGAGCCAGGTTCATTCTCGGTAATATAGAACTTGGCCACTAAAGCAATTACTTAATGTAATGTTCCCCAGGAAGGGAAGGGGATGCTGAGCTTATTGAGTGGGTGCCTACCATGTGCCAGGCCCTGAGCCAGCCACTTCATCTCCTCCAAGCCTCCCTGGCGCACAGATCCCAGAGGTTTGCACTTCTCTGACATCCCCATTTGTCTGCACCCACTAATCATGGGCCATTATTCCATCTCTACCTTCAGACAAGGCAACTCTTGGCCATCACATTTCCTTAACACTC
Organism: Hylobates moloch; assembly: GCF_009828535.3. NCBI lineage: Eukaryota > Metazoa > Chordata > Mammalia > Primates > Hylobatidae > Hylobates > Hylobates moloch. Next base: position 2,728,579 of record NW_026652309.1, on the reverse strand, counting down.
CAAGCCACCATGCCAAGTCCACAGGCTGCAGATAGAGGATCCATTTTCTGGCAAGCTTGGCCAGTGGGCATGTTCCATTCCCTTGCCACACCTTGGTAGAGGCAGGAATGACCACCAGGGGTACTTGGTGGGGAGTCCGCCCCAGCTGTGGACTGCAGAAGGAACTCAGCCTGCAGGGCTGTCCAGGAAGGACCTCAGGCTGAAAGCAAGTAGGCTGGAACTCTAGACCCCAGGCAGGCCCCTGCACCTTGCTGAGCCTCAGTTTCCCCCTCTGTAAAAGACCAGGATGGAGCAGGGCCATGTTTCCAACTCCCTTGTAGTCCGTCCCCACCATGAGCCTCACCAGCCCTCAGATTAGCCTGGGGCAGGTTGGAGCCGCAGAGGAGTAGTGGGTGCCATCGCTTCTGGGCCCACAGGCCTGAGCTCTGTTCCCAGAGTCCTGCCCTTTCATAGTCTTGAGCCCTAAGAAGCTGTGCTTCTCACAAGTTCCCCTCCTGCTTCATTTCTATGCCTGCCCCTAGCAGAGCTCCTTCTAGAGCTCCCTGCAACATGAGCCAACAGCTGTCTGCTTCTCCACCTGCCCCAAGAGGGTGGAGGCTCTGTTCCATCATGTTCTCTTGCATACGCCATGAACAGGCCACGAGGCCAAAGGAAGGCCAGCCTGGGGGCCGGGGGACCTGGACTCTGCTGCCTGCCCTGCCCTGGGCTCCCTCCCACCTCGTGGCCTCCGGTTTGCTGTGCCCTCTTCCTGGGGTGTTCTTCCTTTGATATCCTCACGGTTCCGGCCCTCATTCTCTCGTGGTCTCCCCTGACCTCCCGGTGCTTAACGTCACCCAACCCTCTCGGTCCCCTCACTAGCCTCCACCCTTCCCCACAGCTCTTGCCACCACTTCCCATTACAAGTATCTCTGCCTGCTTGCATATGTCCGTCTGCTCCTTTGGAATCTCATCTGTGGGGTCTCACTGCCTGCCCAGCTCCCAGCACAGTGCCTGACACAGAACAGCCATCCATCAGTGTTTGTTGAATGAATGAATGAATGGGGGAAATGTAGAATCTTAGATGAGTCTTTTGTGTCCCTCCCACTCAGGGCCTCTTTAAAATAGCAAGAGTTGCACTAGATGGCATTTTTCCAATCACTGTGTCTGAATAGTTCACTCAACAACTCTTCTTAGAGTTGGTTCTTTTTAGAAAAGGTTCTATGAAGGCAGGCTCTGGAGAAATCCAGACTCAGTCTCTGTCTTCCACCAAGGAGCTCCCACTGGGGTATGGAGAGGCTCTGGTCTGGAATGAAGCTCTCCTCTGAGCAGTTTGAGGAGTAGGCAGAGGGCATGACACATGACAGTAGGTACAGCATCTTGTGGGTCCCCGTCACACATTCCCAAACAGCACAAACACAGGAGGCACCAGGTCAGAATCTCACGCAGGGCAGGGACACCACCCAGAGGACGAAACACAGGGAGTGCATGGGGGAAACCTTTCAGGGAAGTGTGGCGTCTGCAGGTCTCCTTAGCTTGGTTTTCATTCCCTGGCTGAGATCGGAGCATTTCAAATTAGGGTAAAAAGGGAGTTTTAAAAAACACTCACTGGACCTTAAATTATAGGTCTACGCTCTGCAGCAGAGAGGAAAAAAGGTCTCAAAACCTGCCTCTGAGTCTCCAAACCCCAACAGCACACATTTTCTGTGAAGGCCATTTACCACCTACAGCCTGAGCCTGACGATCGCAGAGGCCACAAGCTTCAGGATGTGTATTTCCAGAATGCACCCAGAAACACTTGAGTCCCATTAACCACTCCTAGAAATTTCAGCAAACGTGTGGTCAGCGTGTTCATTGCCGAGTCTCCATCACTTGCTTCCTCCTCTGAGGGGAAGAGAAAACCTTTGACAGGCTGCCCAAGCACCCAGTGATGGTGTGGGGTCCAGTTTCTTGTTTAAAACAACATGCAGACCTCTGCATTAAAGACGAAGCCAGAACATAGCAGAGAAAACTAGGAAGTGGTAGATTTTTTTTTAATGCCATTTTCTGATAATACTAAATATCTATAGCAAGGCCCCTCTGCTTCCAGACCAGGCTCCCTCTTCTCTGCTTCCCAAGTTTTCTGTATCACTTTCTGCCATAACATCACTCTCCCCATACTCCAGGTATCTGTTAATATCCCTGTGTCCCCCTCTGGACCAGGGATTGGAAAACTGCTTCTGTAAAGGGGAACATAGTAAATATTTTAGACTGTGTGGGTCATATGGCTGCTGTCACACTACTCAACTTGCATGGTGGCATGAAGGTGGCCATGGACAATACGTAGATGGCTTTATCCACAAAAACAGGAGTGTTGGACTTGGCCCAGGGGCCATGGTTGGTTGACTTCTGTCCTGGATTGGGTTGCTTGAGGGGAGAAAGACCAATTATTTCCTTTTATCACTTCCATGCTTATCTCAGTGCTTGGCACATAAAAGGCACTCACTAAATGCTCAATGATTGATGCACAAATGAATAAAGAACAAAACTATATGTCCAAGAAGAGTTGAAGTTTAACCAAGAGAAGCCGTCCTACATTTGTTGTTCTTTAACAGTTGAGAAAGATTCTAATTTGGAAAAATGAAAGCAACTAGCATGTATTAAGTACTCAATGTGTCAGGTACTGTGCTAAGTGCCCCACATTGCTTATTTTGATCTCAACCATAAGCTAAATCAAGCACATGCATGTTCCTGAAATCACTTGTAAGCAGCTCGTTCCCTAAGTAAGCAAACACAGAAATCACCGTCACTCTTCATTTGCAAACAATGCATTCACTGAAAGTGCAGTGGCAACTGCCAACCCAGCCAGTATCAGAATCATCATGTTATTCTGAATTTGAAGGTCCAACTAACGTAAATGGCTCCCCATGGCATCAGAGTCAAATGCCTAGCTGCTTCACAAGAGCAAGCAGGGAGACGGTGGGAAATCAGCAGCAAGTCCACCCACCTCTGGGACAGTGAGCTGCCCCTTTTCTGCCTGCCCCCAACATAAAATGTCAGGGAGGCATTTGTTGAATTAGGTCAACAGTCTCAATTAGTTTTTGTTGTTATTGTTGTTTCTGGTATGTTTTTATAAAGACAGGGTTTCACTATGTTGCCCAGGTTAGTCTCAAACTCCTGGTCTCAAGCAATCCTCCCGCCTCAGTCTCTCAAAGTGCTGGGATTACAGGTGTGAGCCACTGTGCCTGGCCTCAATTAATTTCTTTTTTAAATGAATCAACTGTTGGCTTGAAAGCCCAGGATTCTTGGTAACACTCAGAGCAACCCAAGATGCATCATGCAGGACTTCTGGGGGAAAGTGACATCTTCAACTTTGTGGCACCTTCACCCAGGCTGTCCACACTTTGTCTCCACAACTCACCCAGCACAGTGCTGCTTGCTTTGTCTGCTAAGTTCTGAGTTGCATCCTTTTCCCTCGTCAGGCCCTAGGCTAAAAATCAAAGGCAGAGTACGCTTAGGCATTGAAGCATGGGAAACGGAGTGTCACCTGGCCAGCTGGTTTTATCAAAGCCTGTAAGTAAAATGGGTTCAAGCCACTAGGAAATATTGGGTAGGAGGCATGGTCACTGACTTGGTCATTTAAAAAACTCCAGCTTGACTTGGTTCATTCTACACTGTTGGGAATCACGTCTATGCTTCTCTCATCTTCTCAGGCACAATTGACTCCAGAAACCCAACTAGAAGAATGCCTTTCCCTTCATGATTTAGCTCTTACCTCTTTTGATGTTTCCAAATTGTAACCTTAAGCCTGCGAGGGGGCGGGCTGGAGGGGAGAGGAGAAAGAGGGAGACTCCTCTGTTTACAAAAGTATTCATTTCCATTGGATTTGACAGCAAACTCCCTAATCAATTTTTAATATTGTGCTTATTTATTATATTAACTAAACAATGCATGCACATACTTAAAAAATATTTCAAAAGGCACAAAAGGATAAACAGTGAAAAGCAACTCTCCTTCCCATGTTTGTCTCCCTCTCCCCCTGAGGCAAGCACCACTGAAGGTTTCTTCTCTGCTCTTCCAAAGATATGCTTTGCATGTAAAAGCATGTGCATATATATCTTTTTCTTAAACAAATGGTAGCACATTCTACACACAGTGTTCTGCACTTTGCTTTCTTCACTTGGCAATAGATCTTGAAGCTCATTCCATATCAGTATATATAGAGCTGCCTCATTCTTTTTAACGGCTGCATAGCATTACGCTACTGAGACAGACCACTATTGTTTAACCAGTCCCCTAGTGATGGCCATTCATTCCCTGCTGGAGTTTTTTAGAGAATGAGATTAACACTAGATGAGCAGGAACACAGCACCTGAACAAGGTGAGGCATCACTAGCACAGGCAAGCGGAGGAGAAAACTCCTTGCAGAAGGAATCTTAAAGAAAAGAACATCCAACAGGAGCTGCACATCAGTTTCCTCCTTCGAGTTGCTGGGGGATATAGATCACAAAGCCTTTATAATGTCGGAAATGAGCAGGGGCTGGTGCTTCTGGGACGTTACAATGGCAATCTGGTCCCACACATTGTCAGCCTCCTCCATATAGTGAAAACAACAGGCCCACCACAGAAAACCCTCACCCCTTCACCTATTCAGTGAGTTGATCCAATGGGGCCCAGGTGGACACAAAAGAGAACGTTTCTCCCCAAGTTTTCTCCTCATCCTACAGCAGGGCTCCATTTCATTCCACGTTTCTGAGCACATTATTTCAGGGATTAGAGAGTGGGAGAAAGAGCACATTGCTCATTCGTGTAGCTTGTAACTCCCGAGAGACCCGACCATCTCACCAGCACCATTTCCATTCTCTTTACGGCTTCCAACTCCTACCTCGGGTATGAACAAAGCAGGGCAAAAACCAAAACAAACATCACGATGTTGACGGGAAAAAAAAACAAAACAAACTTTACAATCCCTGGGGAATAAAAGGAATCAAACTATGGTATTTTGTGTACTTTTTTTGCAAGGTGGTAGGATTGTTGCACAGTTTGATCGGGAAAACAGATGCAGGCACTAAGACGACCACAGACTCCTGTGGCTCAATTTTTCTTATGAGAAAACGAATTGCTTTGGCAATATACCACCTTTTAAAATAAGGATTCTGCGAAATACCCTAAAATATTAGTGACTCAGTGTAAAAATTAAGAAATGTTTAAAAGCCAAGTTGTATGGCCAGCATGTTAATTTAGTTAAAGTACAAAATGGTAAAAATGAAAACAAGTCCCTAGGCACGTAGAACATCCACGAAGCAGAGGCTCTGCCCCTGAGAGGCTCTTGGAGATGCTCAGTAAAGGAATCCCAGCAAAAGCAAAGTGACAGCTCAACAGAGGGCAACCACGGCACCTGCAGGGGAACCAAAGGCCCCTGTCCTGTCCACTAACCCTGCGAAGACACACGAGGCTCGAGGCTCTGTCTTCTCCCAGCACCTTCCAAAGAACACCTACAAATGGGTGACTTGGCAAATGGAAAGTAAACCTAATTCCTGTCTCCTGAGCTAAGCACATTCTCTGAGTCTATTAGCAGAATCTCCAAATGCTACCCCAGGGACAGCAGTACCTGTCAGGTGTTTCTTTCTGTTGAACAGGAATATTTATGCAGGCTGGTGGTCTTCAGGAAGTCTTCATTAAAGTAATGAAGTTGAAGGATGGGTGCTAGCAGAAAAACAGCAGGCAATAGAATCTTAGCAAACAGCGGCACCACGTCACACTGCTCCAGGCCTGCATCACGGAACGTGGAATGGGCTACAGGGGAGAAGCAGATCTCTACCTGGGTCCTACCGCCAAAGATGCCTGCCTTGCCAGGTCCCACAGCCCTTTCTTTTGATATCTAAATGGCATTTGGTTGTGAGCGGCTGAGGTGGGGCCCGCCCACGGTCCTTTAAGCTCATGTGACCTGAGAAAGTGCGGCATTTTCAGAGAACCATCTAGGACACGTGCTTTTGGTGTGGACTCAACAGCCAAAGTTGAGGGGTGCAAGCTGAGGATGGGCTTTGGTGAGAGTCTGATGAAGCCCCTAGGAGGGAGTTAGAGCACTGTGGGGCTTCAGTTCGTGGGCTCCAGGCCCACATCACAGCAGAGCAACAGAGCAGACCCCAACAGAGCAGGAGTGTCCAGGCAGCAAGATGCTGATGGGTTCTTGCCATGTCCTCCCTACCCTTGATGTTGGAGCTCCAACCTTGAAGCCTTGGAGCTGGAAAATGGAAAATGCATCTTCAAAGACCTTGAGCAGCTGGGAGCTTTGCAGAGGCATCCAACATGGACAGAACTAACTAGAAGAGTCCCTCTCTATCACATTCTGTGCTTATGATGGCCCCATGGGGAACCTGAGGCCATGGGGCCACCATAAGCAGCTCCTTTGGCAGATGCAGGTTCTAGTAAATATTTCCTCTACAAGTTTCCACACAGGAAGCCGGGGGGCTGGCTACAGTCTGCAACTACATCTGCTTCTGATCCCAGAAGCCCGTCAATTCTGGCAGAACTAAGGGTCTTTTAGCAAATTGAACTGCAGGAGCTATGACCCATGAGTTTGAGAAGCCAAATTCTTATCCTTTTTCAGACAGCCCCAGAGTTTGGTTGAAAAATCCATCAAAGCTTTGAAACTGCTAAGTGTAGACAGCCCTAAGGGCCACCACTGAACGAGACACCATGACCATCCAAAAGCACTTCAGGACACTCTTCCAATTATTGTTGTGTATCTGCAATTCAGGCAGAGCCCCTGATAAAACGCACTGCGGGTTATTGGAGAAATGAAAAGAGCTGGAGCCAACAGGGAGGGAGCCGGCTGCAACCTGGAAGGGCCAAGCGTGAGTTTGGAAGTACGAACACCCCCGTGCAGAATATTTTCCATCGGAAATCTTTGCTGGAGAGAGCCCAAGTTCATTCTCATAGGAGGGTCTGCGCCAGTTTTTATGAGACTCCAAAATGAAGTTGGAGTTTGGGCCTTTAGCTTAGTTGCCTGCAGAAAAAGCAAGCTCAGAGCTGGAGGAAGTGAACCACCTGGGAAGCCGGGAAGCCAGGAAGCCCTGGGGCTGGGAATTTTGTCTGTTTATTGAGTGATTTGGGTGGTATTGGAAATCAATCTCTCCCTCTCTCTGGGCCTCTCGCACACATACCCTCTCTCTCTACCTGCGTGTGGGAACTTCAGGGTTATCTGGAGGGAAGGGTTGGAGTGTGTGGTGTGGATGAGGCCATGTGACCTTATTGATAAATGCAAGTGGTCTCCCAGCGGTTTCTCCTGGGGCCTCTACCATCGTCCTGTGATGCTGGGAGCTGCCCACCCTGTGTGAGAGCAGGAACCAGAAGGCAGACGGGACAGAGGAGGGCTGGGGCCAGCCCTGCAAGTCCAGTTCCCCAGCCAGCGTGGGGCTGTTTTCTAAGCCGTCCCCTGAGAATGCTGGCAATGCCAACACGGAGGTGTTCAGGAAGGACCTGAAGTCACTGGGCTTTGGCCTGGGTCTCGCCTTCTGTCTGGTCCCCAGGGTCACCCAGATGTGCAGCCTCTGGACGTGGCTCACCTCTTCCCTTTTACAGAGCTGATCCTCCCACTTCTCCTCATCTGTGGCTGCAGCCATCAGGAAATGTCGGCCAACCATGCCTAATGTGGGTCCTGTGACTTTTGCTTGAGCTGGGGTCAGATACTTAGCTGAGTGACTGCGTGCAGGAGTTGCGGGAGAAGCACAGCCTCCCCCAACCCATGGAGACAGCACCAGGCACAGTGCAGGCACCGAGGCTTCCCCACAGCGTTTGTCCCACAGGCACTGAGCAGGGCCAGAGTCGGTAGTGCAGGAGGCAGGGGCTCCAGGCTCAGCAGAGCAGCACAGCAGGAGCTTGCAGCTGTGCATTCACCTGTACAAGGCCACCCAGGGCAGGAAGAGAAAGAGGTGGATGATCCTGTAGGGCACACCCAGCTACTGGAGCTGTCAACCACAGCAGGGCTCTGTGGCTGTGGATCCAGGAGAACCTGGAGGAAGGAGCCCAGAGCGGGATGCTGGTGGGTGGGCCTCGCCTGGGTGTTGGGGGAGGAAAGTGGGGAGGAGGCCGTCAGGGTCGGCTCTGTTTGGCTGGGCCCCCAGTGTGAAGAGAGCACGCTTTCTCCCACCATCGTCACCCTCTCCCTAACTCCTCTCCAGTTGGGTGGTGCGCCCAGGGGTGCATTCTTAGAAACCCAGGAGGAAAAGATAAGAACCGATAAGAGAGTCAAAGCTAAGGGGACACAGAGGCCTCCTCCAAAGCCCTCTCATGGTCCCCACCACCCTGAGCAAGGGCTGTCTTCAGATAGGAGACATGGCTCACATCCCACCTATGACCAGAGAATTTCAGACCCCAACAACAAAGGCCAGCATGGAAGAGCTCTGCCCCCAGTGTGGGCATTTCCCTGGACCATGGTGGGCCCTGCCCTGAGCTTCTGGTTGTGTCCTGGGTCACGTAGGACCACTGTGTGTCCCCTGAGAGCCACCTGAAGAAAGAGAGCAAGCAAGAGAGAGAAAGACAAAGAAGGGAAGACAGAGAGAGAGGAGGGGAGGGGAGGGAAAGAGAGAGAAAGAAAGAAGGAAAGAAAGAGAGAGGGGGGAAGGGAAAGAGAGAGGGTGAAGGGAAAGAGAGAGAGGGGGGAAGGAAAATAAATTCTAAGCCCTCCGTGGCATTCGGTCTTTCAGGAAGTCATTATTAGGTGCCACCTGTATGCCCAGCTCACGCTAGGCATTGCAGAGGCCACTAAAGAGCTGGAGGCATTAGCTCTGTCCTCCAAGGAGTCAAAATGTAGTTGGACGTAAATGATCCAAAGAAATTGCTGGAACCCAAAGAAGAGGGCACGTGATGTTGGATGTGTCTCCTGTCTCGTTCCCAGCAGGGATGAGGATGGGGAGATGGGAACGTGGACCACCCTCACTTCCTTGGGCCGCCACATGAAAAAGCCTAGTACAGTGACTCTCAGCCACTGGCAATTTTGCACCCCTCCCCCCGCCCCGGGGACATTTGGCAAGCCTGGAAATATTTCTTTTGGATTGTTGATTACTAGGGATGTGGGGAAATGCTACTGGCATCTAATGGGTAGAGTCCAGGGATGCTGATAAACATTCCACAATGCACAGGACAGGCCCACAACACAGAATTATCCAGCCCCAAATGCCAGTGGTGCTGAGATTGGGAAAACCAGCTCTGGCACCGCAGCTAAGAGCACGGGTTTGGCCGGGCATGATGGCTCACGCCTGTAATCCCAGCACTTTGGGAGGCTGAGGCAGGTGGATCACCTGAGGTTAGGAGTTCAAGACCAGCCTGGAGCCTGGCCAACATGGTGAAACCCTGTCTCTACTAAAAAATACAAAAAATTAGCCAGGCGTGGTGGCAGGCACCTGTAATCCCAGCTACTCCAGAGGCTGAGGTAGTAGAATCCCTTGAACCCGGGAGGTGGAGGTTGCAGTGAGCCGAGATTGTGCCACTGCACTCCAGCCTAGGCAACAAGAGACTCGGTCTCAAAAAAAAAAAAAAAAAGCACGGGTTTAAAGTCAGCCAGACATGATTGCATGTGGGCCCGGTACTTCACTGCTGGGCTCTTCTGTCTCCTCATCAGTAAATTGAGGATGATGATTGTGAGAATGGAATGAGACGGTTCACAGGGAAGGCTTGAGGGCAGTGCCTGGCTCATGCATTTAAAGTGTTTGTTCTCACCGTTATTAAAAACCTGAAAACTGCCAAACTAAGACAGAAACTTGTGAGCTTTTTGCTCCTCAACCCAGATTTTTCTTGCCCATGGAACACTCCCCAAGAAGGCGCAAGGCGTAGCTTGGCTTATCTTGGGATCTGCCTTGGTGCTGCTCCGAAACGTATGTAACCAGCTCTCAGGATCCCTATGACATGGCCGGCCAGCCCCACCTTTGAGGGGTGAGATGTGTGGACAGGGCTCCAAGCTGACTCATCCCCTCTAGAAGACAAGTGTCCATTCCCTCTCACTCCTATCGTTGTCTTAGGGATGAAGGGTTTGCATGTACAAGCCTAGGGTTTGGGACAGTGTGGGGTTTGGAAGCCTTCCTGGGGGTGCCAAGGGGCTCAAATCAGAGGCGGTCTTTCTCTGTTCCAGCAGGAAAAAAGCTGATGAGTCCAGCTCCAAGCTCTGCCCCTGAGGCTCCCTGCAGTACAGAAGGGGCAGGTCCCACCAACTCCCATTAGGGGACAGCGTCACTTGGCAGGGGAGGAGGGCTGCCCAGGGCTGGCCTGGCTAAGAGCTCTCTGAGGCATGTTCCTTGTGGCATGACCAGGACGCTGAGCTGGGACTTGGGGACTTGGGCCTGCTGGCTGGAAGCCAGCAGGGAGGGCTGTTGTTGGTTAACTCTCTGGTAACAATTTGTACAAACGCCACCAGGCCCATGGAAGCCTTGCTTTCATCGGAGCTGTGGTTCCCCAAGGACCTGTTGCAGATCCAGAGTCCTCTGCACGTCTTTTCCTTTCCTTCCTTCCAGAAGCCTGAACTTGACCTCAGCGGCAGGGCTGCGGCGACCTTGGCTGCCCTTGCTGCCTCTTACCCGGCCTTCTGTCTGGCCCATTATTTGTTTAGCTTTTTGGAGAATCATCCGGGGGTGTTTGCATTCTACTTCCCTTCCCCAGCCCCAGCAGTCCCCACCCGCAGCAACAGCAGCCTCCACACATCAGCGGCACTCAGCGGCCTCTGTGGCCCAGAACGCGGGGTGTTTAAACGCTCCAGCCGCTTCAAGGTCTCCCACGTCCATCCACTCAGTAATACGTGATGTATCATGCATACAACTATGAACAAAACCAACCCCTGTGCACGCATCCATGCTGCGTGCAGCCTGGTAGCTGTATAATACCAGCTGTAATAGAGACATTTGAGAATTGTGCACACACACAAATATAAAATTACAGCTGTGATCAGAACCGTGACAAGAGGTACACAGTGGTGACAGAGCCTGAAATTGAGAGACTAGTCAGAGAGGCCAGGGGAGGCTTCCCAGAGAAGGTGAGGACTGGGCCTCGGGAAGGAATAATGAGGGCCACCTGAGTCAAGAAGGGAGCAAAAATGAGCCTGACATGAGCTTGACTCCCAGAGAGAGGGATTGAGGAGGAAGCCAGGGGAGCTGGAGCCCAGAAAGCAAAGATTGTGATGTGATTGAAGACAGGAGAAGGAGGCCATAGGGAAGGTTTTAGGCAGAGGAGGGACAAGGTTAGATTGACTGGAAAGGAAGTTTCTAGCTGCAATGTAGAGAATAGACTACAGGGGACAAGCATATTTGGACCGATCAGTTGGAGGGCATTGCAGAGGTGCAGGGAAAGTCGGGGATTCCTGCATTTGGAGGGTGAGGTAGAGTAGAGAGGAAAATGGGTGATTCCAGAGAAATCCAGGACCATCAAAAGCACCTTATTGTGGATTAGATAAGACTTGAGGGTGAGGAAGGAAACTTGCTTACAAATTTCGGATGGATGAGACACCATTCACCAAGGCAGGAAACTGGGAGACCAGACGTGGGGGGAGAAGTCCTGGGCCTGGTTTGGAGCCAGTGAGGTCTGAGGACCTCTGGACCATCCAGGGCCATTCTCCATGTGAGCCCATGCTCCTTTCCAACCCAGAGCTGCTCACTCCACACTACAATTCATGGACTTAACCAGGGATAGTTCTCCAGCCAGGAGTGAACTTCCTGCCCCCTCTCCCTAGACCCAACCCTTCATCCAAGGCAAGCTCTTCCTCCAGGAAGTCCTACTGGATAAACCAGCTTTGGCCCAGCACCCCTCACTGAAGCAGTGATGAGAGACCCAGGTACCCAGTTACCATCTTGCAAGACCAAAGCCTGCAAGAAGCGCTTCCCCGCACAAAAAAAGAGGTTCCAACTCTGCTTCTCTTTGCCTTTCACCCTAGTTATTCACATGCACATCCTGGTGCCCTGCCTGGAGGACAGAAACCCTGCCTTGTAGTCTTTGTAGCCTCCACAACCCCACGCCCAGGGTCTTGCATTGAGCCATCGCCTAGCACCGGCATTGAACCACAGCTTCCCCTCCAAGCCCTGGTGGTGCACAGCCACATTTACATCCCAGTATATGCATTCCAAATAGGCTGCAGGAGGTGCTTGCTAAAACACCATTCCATCTTGTGCTCAGAGCCGAGGTCGAGCAAATGGATCTGTGCAGAAAATGCTCTTTAAAATGCATTATGCTCATGAGTTTAAAGAGATGCCTGCTGCTCAGTGAATTTAAAACAGGAGCAAGCCGGTGATGAACGACCTCAGGTTGTTACAAGGCTAAGAAACAAGGAGCTCTGTCTGTCTGCCTGTAAATAAAGTGTGGACATATATCACCTACAGGGCTTTGCCGGAGGGAGACTCTTAAACCTGTTGGACAGGAAAACACAGTTCCCAGCTCATCAGAATATCATACAATAAGGTTCTTATTCGGATAAAACGTGAAAACAGTCACAGCTGTGGGGAGGGGGCCCCCCATACCCATTATGGAGGACAGGGTCTCAGGGATGGCATGACTCAGGGTCACGGTCCTACTTGGACTTGCTTGGGTGTGAAGGTGGCTCCTATGCTGACAGCAAACACCTGGGAAGTGATCTCAAGGCAGGAACAAACAGGTGTGATTGCTGTTGAGTTTTTTTAAAAAAACTAATCTAGCAGATTTTATTTTTTAACTTTTCTATGCTGGGTGGCACTACGAAGGTCCTAGCCTGGCTTAATGGGGGAGGAAATTAGTTGAGGTCATCTATAGTATATTAATTATATCCTTCTGTGCCCACTCCTCCTAGAGCTAGCTGTGAAATGAACAGTAGAACAAGCTGTTAGCAAGCCATGATTAAATATGCCCCATGTCCAGTGCACTGTGGTAGGCACTGGCCGGGGGTGGGAGGGGGGATTAAAGACCTCCAGAAGCCCTTCTGCTGCTCCAGGGCTCTGCATACAGATGCAAGGCAGCTCTGGAGCAATTCTGGAGCTAAGTGCAAAGCAATGACTCCACTCTGGGCAGCTGAACTGAGAAGGGGAAGGCACCCCACTGTGATGGGCTAGAGAAGAGAGGTTTCACAGGTGAGCCATGTTTTCAGTTTACGCTCACTTTGGGGAGCAGAGTTGGCCGTCTGCAGACTTCCTTTCTCTGTGTTACAAATCATCCCAGGGTCCCTCTGGGCCTGGGTGTTGGTGTCGTCATGGGGCTGTGCACAGAAACAGATACAAGATGAAGAATGGGCTCCAGCCCACCAAGGTGAGCAGATGTATAATCATCCTGGCGTGAGTGGTTCGGACAATTATTCATACAGACTGTTTCTTCCAAGATGGACAGCTTCTCATCAAGGCTCAGGGAAGCTGGGTTTGTGACCTTGAGCAAGTTATTTGCTTCTGGAAACCCCAGCACCCCTATCTGCAGATGAGTAGTGCCTGCCAACCAGTCCCCAGGGTGCATTCATGAGCCCGAACCACCTCCACCACTTTCGCATGACGTTTATTGGGCAAAGCAATGAATGATGCACGGGTGCCAGATGCCCTGCGCTGGGAGGCAGGCTTCTTGCTTAGCTCCTCAGGGCAAGCCTCATTCATTGAGCAAGCATTTACTGAGCACTTGCTGAGTACCAGGAGTGTGCTGGCCACAGCACAGAACTGCAGGTACGCTGCCGGCTGGCACCACTTTGGCTCGCTGAGCTTGGAATTTCCATGGTGGTTTAACTCAACCCTGCACACATTTCACAGCAGGCTCCCCACCCTCCACTTGCTAAGGAGACAACGGAGCAGATGGTGAAGGCGGAAACTCTGGTGTCGCACTGCATGGGTTCAAATCCCAGTTTGCCACTGAATGCTGTAATGTGAGCAGGTGACACTCCCTCGATGGAATGAAGGGTGTGATCATGTCAAGCACTGATGAGGATACTCTCAATAAACTGACCTCCTGTTGCTGTTACTATTATTATGCTATTTTTAAAAGAAAGTGTGTGCTTGCTGTGGCACGTGGCTGTGCAGAGCCAGGTAAGGATGTCTCAGCTGGCCTTCCTCCCTGCCTGAGGCCCACGGCACAGAGCGCAGCTCACGGTCTTCACTTTTGCTTTGTGACTTTGGGAGGTGCACCCCCATCTCTCCCTGTTCCTCGAGGAAAACACAGATTTTAAATCTTCCGCCTTCTCTAGAGTCCCCTGTGAGGCTGACTGGTGTATAAAAAAGCCCTCCACAGGAAGAAGAGATCGCAGAGTAGAATATTTTAAATTGAGGCTACTTGCCTCCAGAAAACCCTGCCTCTGGGTCTCTGGCCCATTGAGCAGGAAGCGCTTCTCCAAAATCTCAACTGTGTGCAATGATTCCCAGCAGAGAGGCTCACTGCCGTAGGGGCGGGACCCTGAACCACGTGTGGCTATTTAAAACATCCAAAACGTGATTACTTCAACATGGAGATAAGATAAAAAATACTGCAATATTTAGTCTTTTTTTCTATACTATGTTTTCAAAATCTGGTGTGTATTTTTGCTCTTATAGCGTATCTCAATTCAGATGCTGCATTTTCATCAGAAACACTCGATCTGTATTTAGATTTCATAAAATGTAAAGTGGAAGACAGATTCATACATTCGGGTTGTTCCAAACAAGCATTAAAGTTTTCCAATAATTGAATCAAGTGTTACTTTTCTTTTTTTTTTCATTTTAATTAAAGGACACCTCTGCTCCTTGGTCACGCTGGCTCCCACCACAGTGGTCCACGCTCAAGCCCTGCTATAAGCCACAGCTGGTAAAACCTCCCAGTGGCTTCTGAATTAATCACAAGACAACCTCCCAGAGAGGCCGTCCCAGGCCTTGCATGGGTCGAAAGCCCAGGAACCTATGCCTCCGTCAGTGAGCAGCTGTAATTTTTTTTTTGCAATTCTTTCACACATTAAGCCAATACCTGCCTCTTTGTAACTTACACCCTCCTACCTTCCTTTTGTTCCCCAGAGCCAAGTGAAGGCAAGTTGGCTGCCTCAGCCGTGCAACAGTTCTTCAAAATTCTAAGGCAACTCTCACACCTCCTTAGCCTTCCCCTCTCCCACTCCAAACCATCACACTCAATCTGTTTAGTACCACAGGAAGAGAAATCTAGTAAGCAAGTATCAGTCCTTCACACTTTAGTAGAAATTGGCCCATCAACTTGCTTTCCTCTGTAGGGGTGGGAAAGTGAACAGATGCTCCCAGCTATCTGGGGCCCACTTACTCAAGGCTGTGGGGCCCACAGAGGCAGCAGGAGGACCAGTGTGTAATAGGACAGCAGCAGAATCAAAGGGTTTATCATCTCCGCCAGCCAGAGCCTGGATGGCAGTGGAGCTTCCAGGACACTGCGGTTGGTCCTGATGCATGCGATCATCTCCAGCGGCCTGTGTGCAGAAGGCCAACCAGGAAGTCAAAGATGCCACCATGAACACCTCAGGTCTGGCACCCGTCCTGGTGACAGCAGCATCACTTGAGCCTCGTGTGCCCTAGCCCACCCATTGCCTGGGGAGGGGAGATGGCCAGGCACAGGGAAGGGGAATGGAGATGGGGCAAGGGCACACCATGGATCCCCCTAGCTGTCTCAGACCAAAGCCCTCCTCGGATGGCCATTTCCCCCAACACACCCCGGGGCCAGCTTCAGGGGCTGCCCATGTGTGTCTGTGTGGCCTCTGCCCCTTCTCTGGTATGGGGCTCATTGCATCATCCAGTTAACTCCTGTCTCCCCATCAGGCTGCAAGCCCCATCTTCTCCCCCATCATCAGGCTGCAAGCCCCGTCTTCTCCCCCATCATCAGGCTGCAAGCCCCGTCTTCTCTCCCATCATCAGGCTGCAAGCCTCGTCTGTCCTGGTTATTGCTGCATCCTCAGTGCCTGGCACCCAAATGTTAGTTCCCTTACCTTCTGAAAGGTGTCAGGTGCCAGCCTGGAGGAGAAAAAGTCCAAACCAGGCCATGTGTTTCCTGTGCATTCTATGTCCCCAGCCACCTGGGCCTGGGCCTTAGTGACAGACTGTGTAGTAGATCAATGAATGAATGACAACAGGTGGCCAAGCATGGAGATATATGCTGCCTTCTCTCCTTCCAGCAGAATGTGATGATGGGCACAGACCTGAGGTTTGTATGGGTTGAATTTTATCCCCAAAGCTAACCTCTTCCTAAGCTGTCTACACCTTTGTCCTAGCTTTTGAGACATGGGAAGGGGTATACACCAGTCACCCATACCCATCCACTCAGGAGGTCAAGAACTATCAGGAGAAGAGGGCTTGGCTAACCCCTCTGGGGGATATCCAATGCGGCCCTGGCCTCCTAGTGAGCCGCAGACCACTAGGGGGGCCGAGCCCAGCACTGCCTATGGCGGTAATGACCAAGGGGACTTTGCAGGGTGGCAATGTCACTGTGAGGCACGAGGTCCTGGAAGAAGGGGAGCTGGTAGAGGAACAAGCACACCAGGTGGTGAAGATGGCTATGAAGACACAGAGACTACCAACAGCCACGACGCTCAGAGACCGACGGCACGTCTACCAGGAGCCTAGGCTGGGGCCACAGAAGGGGAGACCATCGCTGGGGAAGACAGCTCCCACCCACGTGACTGGCAGCCCTGCCCACCCCGTACCCTGACCATGCGCCCTGAGACCCAGCCAGGAAAAGCTGGCTCTGAAAACAGCCTGCACAGACTGGTGACCACTGACACATGCCCAAGAGCACTGCAGCCTCCTGCTCCGGGACAGGGCTGACCCTGTAGGTCAGCCTGGGCTTCCTTGGGATGGCCTGAGCCACTTCCAGGAGCTCCTTGTCCCTCCATCTGAAGAGCAACAAGACCTAACGGCAGGCGGCACCCCATCGCGGCGGCACTGAGCGGAAGTGCACTCTCCCTCCCCTTCTCCTCACTGTGACTTGGCATCACCGCCGTGCCCGGGGAACTCAGCCTGCAGGCCTCGGCTGGACTCGCTGCAGCTGCGGCCCCTTCCCTCAATGCCTCCCCACAGTGCCCGGACCTGCTCCAGCCGCTTGGGTGTCTGTCCCTCCCATCATGTAGCCCAACGCTGGCCCCACCACAGGAACCTTCTTGGCACCCGCCCAGCCCAGGAGTAGGGTCACCAGGCCCTTCCCCGTGGTGGGAAGAAAGGCTCCACGATGGTTTCCAAGCCCAAAATGAAGGCAGTGACCTTTAGGACAAAGTCCTTGCCCATGCCCTCAGCCTCCTAGCCTTCCCTGACCAAGAGCTGGTGACATCATCCTCAGAGTCACTCTCACCAACCTGGGAAAAGTCAGAAGTGAAAAATAGCCAGAAAGAGTCCCCATGCCTTTCCCCTGCCTGAAAAACGGGGGGCAGATCATTTTGGAATCTGGAGATGAACCTCGAAGGATCAACAGTTCACTGCTTAACGGGCAGTGAGCATCTGCCCGGAGCCAGCCCCGCCTCAGCCTTGCAGGGGAGCAGACTGTAGCCCAGAGAGGGGGAACGGCTCGCTGAGGTCACAGAGCACACTCTCGGCCTCCCTGGTCCTGTGGGTCCAGAGGAGAGTCCACGCTTCCGGGGTGCAAATCTCAGCACTTGACAAATCAAACCAGATTGTCATTGTCCCTCTAGCCCAGGCTGGGCCTCTGGATGCCGTAAGGTCACCCGAGCCTGTCACTGGCATCCTGCCCCCCACCCCTTCCTTCCCCAGGGGCTCCTCCTGGGCCCAGGTAGCCATCAAAGTGTTCAAGCAGAACCTCCCAGGCTGGGGTCAGCTGCTGAGGGTTACAAGATTCTAAACTCGGGACAGCGGGTGACGGTGCAGTGAAGCATTAACCTTGCCCAGAGAGAGCTGGCCTCTGCCCCTGGCTCCTGGGAGGTGACCCGCTAAGCCCTTGGGATGTCCTGCCTGATAAGAGTGTCTTTGTTTAACTGAGGGTCTTGGGCCATCCTGGATCGCTTATGCTGACAATATGCTTTATGGCGGGTGCCTTGGGCTCAACTCCCAGAGGGCTGGAGATGGAGGTCAACCACATGGGTGGGCAGCCACGTCTATGTGGCAGAGCCCCAGTGGATACTTCCAGTTCTAGCAGCACTTGTGTGCAGTCACACATCATGTGGGTAAGTGAGAGAGGAGAGCTGGAACTCACACCTGGAGTCCTCCTGGCCTCTGCCCCACGCGCCCTTCCCTGGGCCGACTTCACTCTGCGTCCTTCGCTGGAGGAACTGCTGTGAGCACAGCGGTGCTACTGAGTTCTGAGAGGACTCCAGCAAAGTGCCGCACCGGAGGGTGGACTTGGGAACTCTGGAAAGATCTATCCTCTATCTGGATCTCTATTTCCACCTCAAACTAAGGAAGACCAACAAAAATCTCCCTGGTCCTTTTATGGGTCTCTGCATTTAAATGGCCTATGTGCATATGTCTGTGTGTTTCGGCTGAAGGTCTGAATCTCAAATGGTAGAGCCTCAGGCACTGGTGTATGGAGTGTTTTGGGCACCTTGGCAGCACAGGAACAGTCCCTTCCCTTGACCCTGGCTCTCAGGACCGTGCACCCAATGCGTGGGCATGGCCAGCTGTGGCAGAGTCCCTGGGGCTCAACCCTCACCATGTACGGGAGCCCTGTCCACACACTGGCCAGGTTTTCTTCCTGTTACATGTATCGAGTAGCTACTACAGGCTTGGGCTCAGGTGCCCAGGACACAAACAGAAATAGACCAAACTACCGCCTGCAGGAGCAACATTCCCCTGCCGGCAGGGGGCGGAGAGAGTCTCGTTGCCCATCAACCCTGCAAAGGCACTGACAAGGCCTGCAGGAAGAACTCTTTTTTAACTTTGAAGAACTTGACATTTCTCTCTCTCCCTTTTTTTTTTTTTTCCACCTACGAACACCTCCCAGCACTCTGTGGAGCATGTAGTCCCCACACGCCTCGGGAAACAAAGGCTGTCCCGCCACCCCACCTACCTGTGCCATCTCCACCTCTTCATCCACCTCTTGCTCCTCATGGCCCATGAGGTTGGAAGAGAAAGTCTGTGTCCCCAGGAGGACACAGCTTACGGCTCAGCCTGGAGATGATGAGGCCCACAAGAGCCGTCCCGGGGTCTGGAGGCCGCAGGTGCACAGCGTTCCCTGCATCCACGTGGCTGAGCCTGATGGGACAGAGGCACACACCTGTGAGCCTCCTGGGAGAGGCTGCCTGTCTGTGTGGGGGCTGTGCAGCCTGGTGCTCTCCCTCCCACCATGGTTCTTTCTCTCTCCTCCTCTCTCCTCTTCTCTCCTCCTATCTCTTCCTCTCTCCCTCCCTCCTGTGGGTGTGGTGAGAATTCTGTAGATAAATTAGCATTATCAACACTATTATCATTAACGTGCCTGTTATAATTTTCTCCTAATGACAGCAGAACAGCATGGTGCGCAGTTAGAAGAGCATGTGTCCTGGAGCCCCCTGGCATGTTTGACTCCCAGCTCTGCCACTTACAAGGTGTGAGAGCCTGGCCAGACACCTGCCCCTTCCACGCCTCGTTTTCCCCATCAGGAGCACTGTTGTGAGATTAAATGGGTAGATTTGTGAGGGCTGCGTGGCAGGCCACAGAGGATGCTGTGTGTTTTCTATATCATGGTGGTCACTTTTTGAGCCCCTTCTTGGCCTTTCTGTGACTCCTCTGGCACTTTCACGACACTGGGGGCTGCGGCACTGCCCTGGTCTTTCCCATGTGGGTCCTGCCTCTTTGCCCAGGTGTCAGGCTCCCTGGGAGAAAGCCAGGTCTTGTTCTGCTCACTTGGGACTGGGCAACCCGGAGCTTCTCAAGAAATAGGAGCTGAGTGGGTCTGAATGTACCCAACACCCACCCACAGTAACCTGTCCAGGGCCCACCCTCATTCCCGAGGCTCCCTGCTTACCTAATGATTCCAAGATGTCCTAGAACCTTCTCCCAAACAGCACCTGCAGAAAAGATGGCGGCTTGGGCTCTGGCCTTACAGGTGTTTTCTGGGCCGCAGGGCGAGGCTGTGGGCAGGGCGTTTCTCGTCCCAGCCCCAGCACTGTGCCTGGCACTCAGCAGACACTGGCGGAATTATTTGAGAAATTCGGGTTTTCCCAAGCAAGAGAAGCCGCGCTGTGGTCTCAGGTCTGTTAGGTCCGCACGGAGAGGGGCAGAGGCCCGCAGCTCTCTGCAGGAGGTGGGAAGGGCCTCCGTCCACCTGGCTGGCCATCGGCAGGTCGGAGAGCCCCTGTGTCCTCACTCCTGCCTGCCCACTTGCCTTCCTCCTCGGCCTCCTCGAACCCTCAGGCCACGCCCCACTGAGGGCAGAGGCAGCCTCCGCCCTCTGCAAGGATGGCCGACCAAGAACAAGCCCTGTGGCGGGGCGAGTGTGACTGGGGCCTGGAAGGGAGCCCCTGAGGCTGGGGAGGCCGGAGAGCAGCCTCTCAGCTGAGTCCTGAGGACAGCAGAGGACAAGAGCTTCAGAGGGAAGCTCTTCGTGGGGTCTAAGGAAGCAAACCCCTCCCTGCCAGGGAAGGAGCTCAGTGCAGAATGTCCGGGACGGATAAATCGAGAGACAGCCACGGAAGCACGTTCTTAGAAACATGCTGGCGGATGACACAGACGGCAGCTGGGAAGGCAGCGAGGAGGAGCCGCTGGAGAGGGTGGGGCTGAGGACTGGATTTGTCATCCTCAACCTACAGAGCTCTTTGGCTTTTAAATTATGTACATGTCTTACTTTGATAAAAAGAAAAACAATGCAATACTAGATTTTCTTAACTCCTCTGATCAGAGTAAGAGGACCAGAGCCTCAGTGATACGGAGATGGATCGTGTCAGGTTCATCTGTAGGTCAACGATGGTGCAGCCGTCAATTGAGGAGGACACAGCAGTTAAGAAGAATGAGGAGGAGCTCGTGCTCTCCTCTGGAGAGATGTCTACAATACATCATGACACGGAGAAGACAATGAAGCCAGCGTGCTCAGAAAGACATCCCGCGCTGGGGAGACACGGGAGAACCCACCCCCATCCCAAACAGTCTGTGGCCATCAGGTGGCAGCCGGCGGCTCCTTCATAGAATACCTTCCCTTCCTTTATTGTCCATTTCGGCCAGGATTTCCATTTTTAGAATAAGCACGGATTTCAATTGCCATCAGAAAAGCGCTTATGCCATAAAAATATACAAAAATAAGTTTAGAGGAAATAAGTGTAATTTCATGTTCCTTACTAGACCACCAAATGGTTCAAGAAACATTGGAGGGAGGGGCCCAGGAGGAGCGAGGGGGGAGTTCCATCACCTTATTGAAAGGGGCGTCAGCCCAAGAGCGCAAGCGGGGTTGTGAGAAGGGGACACTTAGGAATTCATCCTTCTTACTCTTCTGGTTGTGTTGCAGATGAAATACAAGACACTCAGTTACACTGGAAATTTCAGATAAGCCATGAATTTCTTTTTCTTTTTCATTTTTTTTTTTTTTTTTTTTTGAGACAGAGTCTCAGTCTGTGGCCCAGGCTGGAGTGCAGTAGTTCAACCTTGGCTCATTGCAACCTCCACCCCCTGAGTTCAAGCCATTCTCCTGCCTCAGCCTCCTGACTAGCTAGGACTACAGGCGCACCACCACATCTGGCTAATTTTTGTATTTTTAGTAGAGACAGGGTTTTGCCATGTTTGCCAGGCTGGTCTTGAACTCCTGACCTCAAGTAAAGTGATCCACCCTCCTTGGCCTCCCAAAGTGCTGGGCCTGAGCCACTGCACCTGGCTTATTTATTTTTTTAGTATAAGTGTGTCCCAAATATCTAATAGGATATACTTGTACTAAAAAGTCATCCAGTTATCTGAAGTTCCAGTGAACCGGGGGGGTCAGGGTCCTGAATTTGTATTTGCTCAGTCTAGCAGCCCTGTGCTTTGCAGACTGGGGCCCCTTTGAGAGCTTGATGAAAACTGTGGACTTTCTTCTGGAAAAGTCCCACTTTGTAAACAATCCTGGAGAATTCAAGGAGCCCTCTGAAAGTCCATCAGTGAATTTAGACCAGGACTTGGAAAACTTGTTCCGTAAAGCACCTGATAGTACACATTTGTTGTTGTTGTTGTTGTTGTTTGAGACAGAGTCTTGCTCTGTTGCCCAGGCTGGAGTGCAATGGCGCGATCTCGGCTCACTGCAATCTCCACCTCCTAGGTTCAAATAATTCTCCTGCCTCAGCCTCCCAAGTAGCTGGGATTACAAGTGCCTACCACCACGCCAGGCTAATTGTTTGTATTTTAGTAGAGATGGGGTTTCACCATGCTGGCCAGACTGGTCTGGAACTCCTGACCTCAGGTGATCCACCCATCTCAGCCTCCCAAAGTGTTGGGATTACAGGCATGAGCCACTACACCCAGCTGATAGTACATATTTTCAGCAAAAGCAGCTGTAGATGAAAACTACATAAGCAGACATGGCTGGGTCCCAAGAAATATTATGAGAAGCTCAAATCTGGGTTCCCAGAGTCATTTCTGTGTACTAAGAAAGATATTCTTGGCTGGGCGTGGTGGCTCACACCAATGCTTTGGGAGGCCAAGGAGGGAGGATGGCTTGAGGCCAGGAGTTAGGGACCAGTCTGGGTAACATAGCAGGATCCCACCTCTACAGAAAATTACAAAATTAGCCAGTCATTGTGGCACACACCAATAGTCCCAGCTACTCAGGGGGCTGAGGCAGGAGGATCGCTTGAGTCCAAAAGTTTGAGGTTAAGGTGAGCTATGATTGTACCCCTGCACTCCAGCCTGAAAAACACAATGAGACCTCGTCTCAAAACATACGTGTGTGTGTATCAAAAAGTATATATATGTATATTCTATATACACACATATATGTGTATAAATATATATAAGAAAAAGAAATATATATATATATGAGAAAAGGAATATATATATATTTTTTCTTTCTTAGTAGACAGGCCAGATTTGCCCAAAAGCCCGAGTTTGCCCACCCCGATCTCGAACATCTTTCTACAAAATCCTCGCATCATGAATCCCCCTGCACCAGCCACCCTCTCTGCTGCTACAGCCCAGAGACCTCCTTTCAAGTGAGTTTGTAGAAGCAGCTGAGGAATCCCTGAGGTCAGTGGCGGGGGCGGGGTGCTGTTTTTTAAGAAGACATTTTTCCTGGAAGGCACAGGTCTGGTACTGGCACGGTCCTTTTCTGATGATTTAGTCAGATCAGCCCTCCGGCTCACTGGTCTGTGCACCAAAGCTGTGGTAGAGGGCAGTGAAAGTGGTCATTGCGGAAGAGGGCTCAGAGCCAAAGGCCCTCTGGGGAAGAGGATGCCAGGACGGCTTGCAGGAGGTGCTTGGTGCTTCCTGGAAAAAGAGGGGGAATGAACGATCAGGGGGTCCATGCAGCATGGGAGGGGTTTCTGAGGCCAGGCCCTGCTGTGGGCACCAACTAGGTCATTGGGTCAGGATTTCCAGATGGATGGTGACTTTCTTGGGGTGCTTAGGAAAAGAAGTGGGTCCAGTTTTGCTTCCCATCACTCCCCTCTCCATCCACTGTCTGCTCATTCGCTGCTCGTTTGCTGTGGTGGAACTCACTGCCTATTTGCTGTCAGGTTCCATGGCGGAAGCCATGCTGGATTTGTGGCACGGTCACATCATCGCCCAGAGAATATGCGTGACTTCCTGACACAGGGAGGAACAGGCACTTGGTTGCCAAAGCGCTATCAAGCACAGCAAGACCTCCCCAGGCTAGGGCCCCCACGCCGGCCCAGGACAGGATCGGCCCTGGTCACTCATTCCACAGGGAAGCCAGCCAAGTGGTAAGCAGAGAGCAAGCCTATTACAAGGCTACACTCACGCAGCACAAAGGCTGTCCCCAGGCAGGACCTTGCACACCCACCGGCACATGGAGGCATCCAGAAAACATTGGTGGAATAAATACATTAATTAATCACTCCTGAGATTCGCTCCTTCTTGCTTATGTTGCTCTTAGGGAATGCAAATGCTCTTCTTTTTATGATATGTGGTTGCTTTTTTATGCCCTTTCTTGATAAAATAAAAAGTGGCAGCTGAGCACAGTGGCTCATGCCTGTAATTCCAGCACTTTGGGAGGCCAAGGCAGGTGGATTACCTGAGGTCGGGACTTCAAGACCAGCCTGGCGAACATGGCGAAACCCCATCTCTACTAAAAATACAAAAATTAGCCGGGCGTGGTGGTGCACGCCTGTAGTCCCACCTACTCTGGAGGTTGAGGCAGGAGAATTGCTTGAACCCGGAAGGCAGAGGTTGCGGTGAGCCGACATCATGCCACTGGACTCCAGTCAGGGCAACAGAGTAAGACTGTTTAAAAAATAAAAAATAAAAAAAGTGGCAATCTCCTGGTTTTGTTTTGTTTTGTTTTTACTGGTCTACAAAATCCCAAATCTGAGGCCCATTTCCATAAATGAACAGATTAGAACAATAGGTCAGTGTGTTCACTGAACGGAAAGGATAGCCCTGAAGTACCCCAAAATCGTTCATGTTTATCCTCTTTCGTATTTACTACAAAGCGTTTTTTTGGTTTTTTGTTTAATACAGAACGTTTCCATTCTCCTCCATAAGCTTTGTAAAACAAGACATTACAAAGTATTTACTACTGATCCCTGGAAAGATACTGTGGAAACTCTTACCGGGTCAAGCCAGTGACATAAAAAGGCTCTTTTGTAAAATCACTGGATAATGGAACCTAGACCAGTTCCTTGTATGACTTTGTTCACCTGTAAGAGGCTTTCCACGTGGGCTTGGCCTGCCTCTCATGGAACTGGCCAAAGGTCTGGGGAGCAGAGGAATCAGAAGCAGAAAAGCCAGGTAGACAACTGATCATCCATCGTACCTGCATGAAACAGCTAAGGGAGTAAAAGAAAGTGCGCTGAGTCTACGATCCCATAGACAGCCCCGCAGTCCACGAGCGAGGAACAGATATGCTGAGATTTCATTAAGAGGGCCTTGAAAAATCAACCTGCAAGGATTAGATGCTTGTTATTTCCAAGTGGTTTTTGAATTTTCAGCGTTTTTTTTTTTTAACGAAATAAATAATTCTATAGATTCTTTCCCCCAATCAGTTGCCTGCCTTTGAAATTAACCATTTCCCTGGCTTTCTCCCTGATTGGGACCGCGCCCCTCCTCAGTCTTTCTGAAGTGCTATTGTGTTGGATGTTATTCGCTTAGCCACACATAATGTAACTTCGAAATGCGATGGGAAAAAAAATTAGCATTTCCAGTGAACTGAAAAGAATGCATCTGATTTTAAAATGTGTACTTAAAAAAGGTGCACCCAAACTGATCGTACCAACTACAGGGCTCATTCTGCCAAGCCAAATCTGAAATGCATTTTTTGCAGAAGGACAGCTTTATTATGATTTTTTAGAGGAAAGAAATACGTAGATCCAGGCACAGAGGGAAAAAAAGCATCTTGAGGATTTAATACAGCTTGGATTAATCAAAGCGTCTGCTTTTAAGCTGTGTGCCCCCACAGAGGAGTGAATTAATGAGCAATTTATGCAATGAATATATTTTTTTCTTTCATTATCTAGGTATTTCAGAGGAACGTGCTTCTTCTGACTTGAATTCTCCAGATACTTCTCTGAAATGTTAGCTTCATTTTGCATGTATAATTACAGCCTCAAGTCGTTTGGAGAGCAAGTCTCAAGGTAGTCGAAAACTTCTCACCCCCCCACCCTCATGCAAATCAACTCGGTTGCTCACCATTCAACCTCAAATCTCCCCTGAAACCTTTTGAATGAAGAATCCATTTTGGAATTATCCTTAAGCCAGCGTTTCCAAGGCTGGTTTGGAGGACGGGGTGCTTCAGTAAGAATACAGATGCCAGAACCCCATTCCTGGAAGCTCAAAACCAGCAAGTCTGGGACAGGGCTTGGCACCCTGTATTGTTCAAGTTTATGTAGCAGAATGGCCAGGCTTACAGTCCCCGCTCTCCACCCCTCAACGAGAAGAAAATGCTAAATTAGGCCCGTTAACTTAGCTACTGCCTCACAGGGGGTAATTTGTAGACCCAAGGCTGAAC
This sequence comes from Hylobates moloch, assembly GCF_009828535.3. Taxonomy (NCBI): domain Eukaryota; kingdom Metazoa; phylum Chordata; class Mammalia; order Primates; family Hylobatidae; genus Hylobates; species Hylobates moloch. The sequence continues at coordinate 2,702,662 of NW_026652309.1, read as the reverse complement.
CTGAAGGCTGGAGCTAAGAGTGAAAAAGAAGATGGGTTTTCCTCTCTAGGTAGCACAAGTTCAGTTGCAATTTAGATCCCCAAGAAATGTACCTGGGATCTTTGGAAATGACCTGAATTTGCAATCTGTGTTACTCCACCAGCCCCTAGAAATGCTGGGAGCGTCACCAGGGTACAGTTCTTCTATCCCATAATTGTCCTGGCTTCCAGGAAATGGGAAGTGGGCTGGGAGGTGACAGGCCTATAGCCTTATCTTCCCCTGCAGCCTTATCAAAATGGACGAGAAACAATAGGTGAACCCTCCAAGTAGTCTGGAGGTGTTGAAATCTCTGGGCATAGATGGTGGTTCGGTTGGTAGAATTTCCCTTTCTCTCGGAAAACAATCAAGTGGCCTTACCTGAGAGGAAGGAGCATGGCGGCAGGGCTCGGAAGAGGAACGCAGACGTCACCTCCGAGGCCATGGCCCCGGCTGCCTCCCGCCCGTCCTCCTCGGGCAATCTCCCCGACCAAGCCCTTTTCAGATTCTGAAAGGAGAGGGTTTCGATCTGATCCTAAAGTGCCTGGACAGTGGAAAGAATTGATCCCCCACAGGCCCTTCTCCCCTCCGATCACAGCCCCTCTTGGTCTGCTGAGTTCAGGAGGCACCAGTGTCGACCCCCAGGTGAACTTTCCATTTGCTCCGCTTAGGATTAAAGGGAGTGGGGCTGGGGCTGGGGACGGGCCAGGCTGGGGTGAATTCCCATGGCTGGCCCTCTACTCTCTCCCACTGGGGAACTTTCTGGGACCAGAAACTTCAAGTGCAGGGAAGCACAAGTGGCTGCTCCTTCCAGTCACCGCTCTCCTTGCCACGTTTCCATTAGCACCAAAATCGCAACATCCAGAGCCTTGATGGCTTCCCGGCTTGGGTAATTATTTTCTCATTAGTTCCATTCACATTCACCTGCGACCTTCATTAGACATTGATGTATAAAACGGTCATCTTTGGGTATACGCAGCCAACTAGGCCCACCGCACCACTGGCGCCTGCCCCCAGCCCTTCACTCCACACCCACCCCCTCCAGCGTGGGCAGTGGGCAAGGGTTCCAGGCTCCCGCGCATGTGCAGGAGGAAGCGTCCTGGGGGGCTGGGGCAGATGGCCTTGCACTCTTCCTAGGCTTCTGCCTCTGCTGCCTGGACGCCCACCATTAGCAGGGCAGTGAGAAGGCTTGACGATCGCCCCTACTTGTGCCTGGGACCGTGCGTGGTTGGATCACGAGGGACCCTGCAGGACAGCTGGAGTACCTTAGCGTCTGCAGGCTTCCTGTCTTCCCAGAATCACCTAGAATATGTTCTGCCTCTGGGGCTGACAGCCCAGGAAGTTGACATTCCAAGCCCCCAAATGGCCAGTTGTATCCACTCGTCCCACAGCTTTTCTTGAAGGCCCGCTTTGGGGCAGTCGCTGTGTTAGGTGTGGGACTTCAGCCAGGCATCAAGAAGAGCCCCATCCTCGCAGAATGGAATACGGAAGAACACACTCATAATCGCCAGTATGTGACTGTCTTTGACCTGCAAGAGCAGCAATTTCATTTAGTTAGACTTAATCCACTGCAGGCAAAGAAAGAGATGATAAGCAAAGGCCAGGAATGTGTTATGGAACTAAGTGCTGCAGCAGAAGGAGAGCAGGGCCAGGGGCTTCTGCGCAGAGAACGGGGAGAGGGCAGGAGTGTGCGGTGGATCCCAACCACCTGCAGGAACAGGTGCTGGCCCAGCTGAGGAGGCAAAACCACGACACCAGAAGACGAGCAGATTGCCTTTTCCAGAACACCTCCCTGGGCGACTCCATCTGCACCCAGGAGAGCTTGGAGAAGTCCCTTGAGTGGAGCCCAGCTCCTCCCTGGAGGGATGCTTTTGTTTGCTTTGTAGTGGCTGGTGCAGGCTTGGGCCAGAACTGAGTCACTGGACAACAGAGGCAGGGCTCTATCTCCATGAGCCTCCTCTCCAGCTTCCTTCCCCCACACTGCCCTCTCCTCTGATGAGACATAAAATTACCCCCAGTTTGGACATGCCCAGGCCCCTCTCCAATGTGGCTGTGCATTCTGAACAAGCTGTCATGGGCAGTGTCTTCTGGAATCAGCTGTGGACAGCCCTCGCCCCTCCTCAGTCACCCAGGGGCTGGTTCTGGCCCCTCTAGAGTCCCTCATGCCTCTCGGGGTGGCACCCTGCCTCTGGAGTCAGACCTGGGGTTGAGTCCCCATCTGCAACGTCCCATGTCTGTGTAGCTGTAGGTGGGTCGCCCAAGCTCTCAGAGCGTCTCTCTCCCCACCTGTGAATGGGGATCGCGTCAGCACTTTCCTCGTATGATCCAATGAGATGAGGTGTGCACAGTCAGCATTCAAACCATATCAAATAGTTTGGGTTCTTTTTTGTCTTCCATAGGGTAGCTGCATGTGGTTCCCTGAAGCAAAGTATGCTCACGTCTGTTCTACCTCTAGCAGTCTCCAGCACTATTTTCAGGATTGTCTTAAACCCTCAAAAAGATGGCCCACTCCTGACCTTCCAGAAACATCTCTACAGACCAGCCAGAAACTCTGGTTCCCCAGGAGCTTGCCTTTCCCCAGCTCTGGGTTCACAGCCTCAATGAAAGTAGAAAGGAAAGACTAACAAGCTTTCTAGAAGAGGAAAATTAACAAATGGGAAGATGTGTTTCAAAGAGTGCACGCAAGGAGGGCCATGCTGTAGCCAGCTCCAAATAAATAGGCACTTTGGGTATTTCCAAGGCAAATGGGAGAGCTGGGGGCTTGTGAGATGCTGCTTCTCTGTGACAGTGACTCTGCAAATATCACCCTCAGCCCGCGCGGCTGGAATTCTCTTTGCCCCAATTAGGAGAAGCCGTTATGTCCCGCTCCACTAGAACCTCTCCTGTGTTTTTCTGCAATGTAATTTGGAGATCACTTGCATTTAAGTATCCCATAAAGCAACATCACCATCTCATCTATTAACCAGTTCTCAGACCACAGCTCTTCAGAGGGAGAGCTTTCTCCCCTAACCCATCCCTGGCACTGTTTGCAATGTCTCTAAGAAAGGGCTGCAGGCAAGTGTCGATCCAGCCAAACCCAGGACTCATTTAGGGCCTCTCTTACCAGCTTAGGATTTGCAGCACTTAAGCCATAATAGTCATCAGAGAATGGACAAAAAGTGGAATGGAAAATACGCTCTCAAATGCAATAGAAAGTGAAGGTCATCATTGCTATTCAGAGATGGACAGACCAAGTAAAAAGCACACTGTTCTTTGAGGAGACCGTCTCCCCACTCCGCAGCTGATGACTGGACACCTGGATCTACTGCTCTGCAGAGACATTGAAAGCTCACAGCAAATGCTTAGTTTTTTTCTCTTCTCTTCATCATACTGATTCAGGGAATCCAAAAGGCCTGGTCACTGAAAGTCAAGTAGATTTTCTGGGGAGATGAGGTGGTGTGTGCAGAGCCATGGACCCCAAATTTCAGCCAGCAGGGTCTCAGCTCTCTGAATTTTTGCATCTGCAGGCCTAGCTGTGCTATGATTTTCTTAGTATTGTTTTGCTCTTTCATTATTTAAATGCATGATTTGACAAGGAAATTTTACTCTATCATAGTGAATGGAAAAATCTCTATCACTTGCCACAAATAGGAAATATCCATCATAATGAGCACAGGCACATTAGCATAATAATTGTCCATGTATCAACCAAAACCATCTCTACTTTGCTTTGGGAAATGAAGGTTAAAGGGACAAGAGCTTTGGAATAAGTTTTGGCCCACGACTAGAGGACGCGGATGGCCGTGTTGTTATTTGTGGGGTTTTTTTCTGTTTTTTTGTTTGTTTTTGAGACAGAGACTCACTCTGTCACCCAGGCTAGAGTGCAGTGCGTGATCTCAGCTCACTGCAACCTCCACCTCCTGGGTTCAAGCAATTCTCCTGCCTCAGCCTCCTGAGTAGCTGGGATTACAGGTTCACATCACCACACCTGGCTGATTTTTGTGTTTTTGGTAGAGGCGGGGTTTCAACACGTTGGCCAGTCTGGTCTCAAACTCCTGACCTCATGATCCGCCCACCTCGTCCTCCCAAAGTGCTGGGATTACAGACGTGGGCCACCGTGCCGGGCCCCATGTTGTTATTTGGAAGACACCAAAGCATCACAAAATACTAGAAAAGCAGGGGATCCTTAGAAAACGACCGCTGCATGGAGAATGCTGAGGTCCAGAGCACAGGCCGGGCTTCCCTAAGGCAACACGCTCAGGTTTGTTTCATAGGAATTCATTTGCCCTCCCCTATGATGTTATTTTTTTTTTTATAACAAATTATCACAGTATGTTTTTGGTTTTGTTTTGTTTTTAAGGAAGTTCAATCTTATACACTGATTTCTGAGCACTTATTTCTGGTTCAAAAAGCAAAACCTACAAAAGTGTGGGGCGGGAGATATCTTTGTAGCCTCTCTCTTGCCACCCGCTCCTCCTGGGAACCAGCTAGCCTGGGGATGCACAGGGTATACAGATGCCAGTGCACACATGTATTTTTTCCCCCTTTTAAAAATAAACACAGATGGTAGCATACAATATTGTTCCGCACCTTGCTTCACCAATGCAATGACGTGTCTCCGATCACTATACAATAAGCCTCCTGCTTCTTTTTTTTAGTGCTACGTGGTAATTCCATCACAAGGGAGGAATGGGGTTTATTTAACCAATCCTGTGATGGTACCTACGTTGTTTCTAGTCTGTTGCTATTACCAACGGCTTCGCAATGAATAAACCAGTATATTCATCCTTTGGGCCTGTGTGAGGACAGCAGCAGGATAAATTCCTAGCCGTGTCATTAGCATGCGTTTTAGAATGTCATTTAGCATGTGTTTATAACGTTCCCATCCCTGTGGGATGAAGGTTCTGTAGCAAGGAAGTCAAGATCAGGGGACATGGGCTCAAAAGAGTTGCTTTTTATTTTCTCCATGTCAAGAAAAAGTCTCTCCCAGCCTCAGTCTTTAGAAAAAAGGATAATTCAGTTTGGACTGCACACCCCTGACTGGGTTCTCTATGAATTATGGATTTTTTAAAAGACAGGAAGAGAGGTGAGATATTGCATTCCCCAAACTGGTTTTATCTTGCTCAATTTGAAGTTCATCTTCTCATTCTGATGTCAGGCACTGGTGTGCAGGGTGGCCGCAGAAGCCTCTCTGTGGGCCTTCTCACAATTAGTCCTTGGCTTTATGCAATCCCAGGAAGTGAGAGATTTGTTTTTTCAGCGTTCGTGGGCTCATTTCTGTGGTTCCTGTCACCCTGGCTGCTGGAACACAGCCTACCTGTCATGTCATTATTTGCAGGAAAACTGGAGCCCCGGTCCCACACCTCACACGGCCTAGTGAGGCTTGTCTGGGGGACTTGGAGGTGTCCAGACCACTAGGGGTCCTGTCTGGGCAGTAGGCTGTCTTGGAGGGGGTAAACACAAATGGAAAATTTTTGAAGATGGAAAACACGAGCAGTGACTCAGAAATGCAGCAAACCAGTATCCTGACTCAGGAGCCTGTGTTATCGCTACGAAGTCCACTCGTCAGAACACCCGGCAGGCTGGAGCCAAGGGGTCTGCACCCGTGTGACTTTGTCACTCCCGCACTAGCACGTGCCCTTGTCTGTAGACACGCTCAGTTGTTTGGATTTGGTGGCGGAGGTGCTCTGATCCCTCTACAATGAGGCTTCTGCTTCTTTTTTAGCACTACACAGTAATTCCATTGCAAGAGAGGTGTTGCATCTCACACATAGAGGCCAGGATTGCTGTTAAACATCCTACAATGTCCAGTCCACGGCCCTCACAATACAGAATGATCCCACCCCAAATGACAGTTATACCCTGGCTGGAAAAGCCAGACCTGACCCACCCTCAAGACGAAATCAAAATCACCCCGGGACTAAATGCTATCTTTGAAAGGTGGGAGTTTCCATTCCACGCACCCTCGGGGCAGGAGGTTCACCGGGCCTATCCGTGCTCCTCCTTCTCGGGCCAGGTACCTGGCAAATAGGGGGCCCTCACCGAGGCCGGGTCTCCTAAATCGCTATGCTGCGAAAACCTACACAGCAACTCGGAGGGGAACTATATGAGGGAAGTAATATCTCAGGATTCTCAACGATTTTTCTCCTCTGAGCTCAGAGAGCTTTTCCAGGACAATGTTACTTTATATTCCCATAATATAATGCAAGAAGGATTGCTCTTCTCACTTCCAGATAGACATATTTCCCGGAGAGCTGCTCCTGACCGCTAGTTAGTGAGGGGGCTGGATCAGAATCGGTAAGTCCTGAAGCCCTTTTTCATTTTTACAAAATGAAAACAGCTTTTTTTTTCCTAATTATAAAATGATACATGGACATTGTTTCTTTAAAAATTCAAACAGTACAGAAAAACATAGAAAAATAAAAAATCACCCAAATCCTTTCACCAAGAGATAAACAAATGTAGACATTTGGGTACCTATCTTTCTAGCTCTTTCTCTGCGTGCGGGCATACACGTATTTTACCAACACCGTTTTACCTAAATCAGGGTTCCAGGACCACTACTGACATTTGTTGCTGGATTGTTCTCTGCGGTGGAGGCCTTCTTGTTCATTGTAGGATGTTAGCAGCACCCCAGCCTCTACCCACTAGATGCTACCCACCGCGGTCATGACAACTAAAAATGTCTCCAGACATTGCCAAATGCTCCTTTGGGGGGCAAAATTGCCCCAGTTGAGAACCACTGAGATAAATGGAATCGTTTATCTACTGTTCCGTATAAACCCGATGTCTGGAGGAAGAAAAGAGTAAGGCTTTCTCTTAGGACTTTTGTGTCCTTTGGTTTTTTGGCAGCAGAGTCCAGGGTCAAGGTCCACTCTGATATTTACAAGGGAAGAACTTTAGGTAAATGGCCACCCTGAGCCTCAGTTTCCACATCTGCAAACAGGGACAGTGACGGGACAACGTCTGTGCCACGGGTTGTTGAACCGCGTCCCAGAAACGATGTGTGGGAGGGGATTCCTGTGGGGCCCATCGAAACCCTGCCCGGTGGGTCCCACTGTGCGCCTGGCTTCCTGTTCCTGTGGTGGGGGCTGGGCCAGGGAGGGCACCCCAGGCTGAGCGATTCCAGGCACCCTGGCTGAGCAGCAGTGGTGGGGCTGGTGCAGGTGAAAGTCGTGACGTTCTGTTTGTGGGCTTCGTTTTTTAATTCAGTTCTTTTGGAAAACAGATAAGCACGAGTCTGTTTCAATCTAGTAGGCTAGGTTTTTAGGGTGTTTTTTTCATGTAAACTTTAGTTTCTTTTGAGCTTCAGATATTAAAAAAAAAAAAAAGACAAATGTACAAGATCAGTGGGAGGCTTAAGCAAATTGGTTTATTCCACTGGGCGGGGAGTCGGGGTTGATGAGTCACAATCCTGGTTTTGTCGGATTTTTACAAAGTAGCCTGTGGTTTCAAAACGGGTGAAAAGAAAGAAGACGGCAGCCTCTCTTGCTGTTGTCCCCTTTCCCAAGCCTTGCCTCCATTTCTGTGACATGCCCTCCCTCACAGCCTGAGGTGGTTGAGTCAGGCCCCCAGGCCCACTGTGGGCCATGTCCTCATGTGGAAGGGACATCTGCGGAATAATGATGGTGCCTGTTCCCTCCTTAAGGACGACATCAGAGCCTCCTGGTGTTTCCCTCTTTTTTCCAACAAAGGAGCACAGCTCTGGGATGGGAGCTGGCCCCACCCATGCTCCGTGCTTACCCCTCTCCCTCGGGCACATGGCGTCCCCAGGTCCTCTCCCCAGGGCCTTTGCACACGCTGTTCCCCCACCGGTGCATGCTGCCCGCCCCTCGACCTTGCGGCCACAGCAGGCGCCACTTCCTCTGGGAAGTCCCGGCTCTTCCCACACACTTCGCAGTGTGCTGGCTTCACAGATGACCTGATCAACCTGTCTCCTCCCGAGCCTGAGAGCACCCCGGGGTTGGGACCTGACTCATTTTGCCCAGGACTGTATGGATTCTGGGGATAGGCCATGATATTTGAAGGAAAAAGGTAGGGAAGAAAGGAGATCCTTCCATCTTTAAAAGCGTGATATTTTGTGTTGTTTTTTTGCCTTCCACATCACAATCTTCCATATTCAGGTGGTTCAAGAAAACAGGAGCTCTCACTGCCTACTCCCCTCTTCCTCTTCTGGGGGCCAAGGTGAGCCACTCCCATTAGTGGATTCGGGAGATGCATCCATTAGGCCACCTGCCCATGGCCCGGGTGACCGCCTCTGCCGCCAGCCGGTGCGTGGGAGAAGCGATGACTCAGCGCTTCCCCAGCATGAGTGACCAAATAGCCACTCCAGCCTTTCCCAAGGAGCCATCCTCTATCCATAATGGAGAAATTATGTGAGGCGTAATTTATAGTAAAAATCAAATGAACATTAATTCTGGTGAGTCATCCATGCAGAAAGGGCATCGGCTGTGGACGTGGGCTGCCGCCGAGTACAGCTGAATGTTTAATCAAAGTGAGCCAAGACTGCGCCACAGGTTGTGGTTCCTGAAGTTTGGAGGTGCTGGGGTTTGAGCCCTCCCTATGGCTGCGGGATACACGTACGCCACCTCGGAGGGGTCCTGAGCTAGGAGGGGACTTGGCGAATAGTCCATCCACCTCCCTCATTTTACAAATGGGCACTGAAAGACCAGTGGGGAGACACCAAACTCTTCAGCAAGCCTCTGCCCCCAGCCTCCCCATCCCTGTCCGCATGGCGGCCCAGCCCACATCCTCCACCACTCTCCCTGCTCCTCACAGCTGCGGGCGGCCACCTTCCAGGCTGCTTAGACCCTGTTCCTCTTCTGTCTGTCCTGGGTCACCTCCTCCCTGGTTCAGGTACTGTGACCTTGTCCCAGGAAGACTCCAATAGTACCCACTTTCCATGTCTCCTGACTTCCACTCTGACCTCCAATGGCATTCTAGAAGGAACTTTACAAAATGCAAAGTGGGGTGTGTCACTGTCTATGTGAAACAATGGCTCGCACCCCCAGGGAAAATCCAAGCTGGAGGGCGAGAGGAGGTCAAGGCCTTCCCATGCGCTGGTCATCCCCACATGGGCACCTTTCCCTTTTGCTTGGCTGTCTGGCCACCTCCTCCAGGAAGCCCTCCCTGTACCTCCCTGCTAAGCTCCTGCTGTTCACTTGGCCAGGGTCTGTCTCAGGCATGGGCGTGAATCTCCATGAGGACAGGCTCATGTCCATCTTGCCCTCCTCCAGGCCCAGATAAGGGTCTGGCATGCAGTAGGTGTGCATTTGTCTTGTGGACTGTCTGCTTGGAGGCATGGGTTATGACTTGCCACAGGGAGCTGGTGATGGTGCTAGGGACCCCTCTTTTCTTCCTCTTCCCCTGGCCTTTCTAGGACTGTCCAGAAGGAAGCTGTTCCTTTGGAAAGCTAAGGAGGGGGCACCCTCATTCCCACCCTCATCCCTGCCTTGGACTCGACATTGCATCAGGGCCAGGTGTGTCCTTCCACCTGGCCTGGACTGCAGGCCGGGCGTCCCAATTCAGTGTGAAACAGCAGGCCACAGATGGCTGCATTCAAAGGCAAGTGCAAATGCCTGGTGCACGGGCACATTTTCTTTTTGAGAGGGTGGCATCAGCCTAGATTCACCTCTAATTACAAGAACGTCTTGCCTTTTGAGAAAGTGAAGAATTTCAGGGGAGTGTGGGAAGATGTTTGTGGGCAGGCAGGCCTCCCTGGCTCTCCTTCTGCCAGGAGTGCACTCTGGGTTTCTTAGACTTGTGGAAACCACTGCCAACAGCCAGGAAGGCGGGACCGACAGAGCCTCAGGCCCCAGGACATCTCTGCTAGGCAGCCCCAGCTGGCCAGCGAGTCTCTTGACCATGGCCTTCGTTTTGGAGGCGGCTTGGGTCTTCCCTAGCAGCGTGTCCCACACTGTAAACAGGAGCATGCAGCAGCTTCCAGGGCACCCCACAATGCCCTGCCTGCACCCCCACTCAAACCCAGCACCCACCCCCTCCATCACACCCACTGCACATCTGTGGCTCCAGCCAAAGCCCCAGGTGCCTCCTGGACACTGACCCTTCCTTCATTGCCTGGGCTGCCCACCCACCTTCCCTACCTTCCTCATGTCGCCCCCCCGTAATCCTCTCTCACCTGAGCTGCCACAGCTGCCAGGAAAAGAAGCTTCTGCTCACCCATTACAGGCTTGGTCATGTCACTCCCACATGCACACACACACACACACACACACACACTGCACAAGTTCAGATGCTGCAAGTGTACACACATACTGTTATGTGCACTCGCACACACAAATACATGTGCCCACAAATGCTGCACAGGTGTGCACACACTCCACATGCAGCTATGTTCCCCCACACCCCTTCGTCCCAGGATGTCCCCACCATGTGCGTGGAGGGGCATTATCTCTGTGTCCTTCCCATGGCCCACAGGGGACTCACCCTCTCTGACCCTGCCTGCTGTTCTCCTCTTCCCCTGGTTCACATGTGGGAGATCAGGACATCAGGTGTGCGGGTGTTGGGGGCAGGTTGCAGTTTCACAGCCCTGTTTTTTTCTGTAGCACCAATCTCTCCCAGAAGGCGGGATGCCTTCGTTTCTCTGTTTAGAGTCTGCCTGCACCACTCCTAGCTCATGAGTGCTGGGTCACAACTGTTTATATCACACACACACACACACACAGTTTAAATAAACTTTTTATTTCAAACTTTTGGATTTACGGAAAAGTTGAAAAGCTAGTGCCGAGCTTCTGTGTCCCCAACACCCAGGTTCTACCACTTACACTGCCATGTGATTTGTCACCACGAATGAACAGTATTGCCTGAACCCCTTGTGGGGCGCAGACATCACTGGCTTCTCCCAGACGCCCTCTCTGTCCTCCAGGACTCCATCCAGAAGCCTATGTGACATTTCATCATCACATCTCCTGAGGCTCCTCCAGGCTCAGCTGAGTCTCTCAGCTTTTCCTTGATTTTGATAACCTTGACCATTTTGAGGAGTGCCAGTCAGGTATTTTGCAGATTGTCCCGCAATTCGGGTGATCTGATGTTTGGTTCATGGTTACATTGGGGTGATGCAGTTGGGGAAGGAAGACCATGTGAAGTACCCCCTCATCCCGTGGCATCGAGGGTATGTATTAGGCACAGGAAGATCCCTGATGACACAGGCCTCCAGCTGGCTAAGACACAGCTGCCCAGGTTTCTCCTCAGTGAAGCTCGTTTCCCACCTTCGATGTGTACTCTTTGGAAGCAAGTCACTAAGCACTGTGCATACTTCAGGGGTGGGGAGCTACGTTCTATCTCCTTGAGGGGGAAGTATCTACCGGAATTATTTGGAATTATTCTGTGCAAGAGATTTGTCTCTTCCATCTACTTATTGAATGATTTCTATCAGTCTGGACCTGTGGATATTCTATGCATTGGGTCACAGTCCTGTTCTGCTTTGCTAGTCCCATGTCCCAGCTGTGACCCTTGGGAGCTCCTTCTGTCAGCTCCTGTGTCCCTGAAACCTGCTGCCATTGCTGGGGCACTTCCTTCCTGACACCACATGATGCTCCGGGCTCACCTCGCAGTCCTTGCTCCAGCCAAAGAATAAGCTCTTTTTTTTTTCTTTTTTTTTTTTTGAAACAGGGTCTCTGTCACCCAGGCTGGAGTGCAGTGGTGCGATCCCAGCTCACTGCAACCTCCACTTCCTAGGTTCAAGCAATTCTTGTGCCTCAGCCTCCCGAGTAGCTGGGACCACAGGTGTGCACTACCACGCCTGGCTAACTTTTGTGTTTTTAGTAGAGATGGGGGTTTCACCATGTTGGCCAGGCTGGTCTTGAACTCCTGGCTTCAATTGAACTGCCCATCTCAGCCTCCCAAAGTGCTAGGATTACAGGCGTGAGCCACCATGATCAGCCAGAATAAGCTATTTTCACCAAAAGCCTGGTTCCTCTTATGGGAGAATGGCGCCACCAGCTAAGGCCTGGGTTGCCTCACTCCTTCAAGTTCCTCTGGGAGCCCCTGGAAAGAGCCAGGAAACAAACGTGCATGTACTAACCCTCTCTGCACACCTATGGAGAGAAGTCTTTCTCTTTCCACCAGACTCTGTATTAAGCTACACATCCTCACATCACCAGGACTCTCGGGAATCACAGACTTTCTCTATGTCGACCATCCTGGGCCAGCAGTTTAGCTCACGTTTACAGAGAGCAACCAGCCAGGTGGCAAATGCATCTGTCTTTTTTTGGCGTTGGTGGTGGTGGCTCCTGGCATCTAGCTCGGGGAAGCTGCTGAACACCCTACAATCCCCAGGACGGCCCCCACCAGGGATGGAAGCAGCCCCGAAGGTCAGCAGTGCTGGGGTGAAGGCCTGGGGTGCACAGATGCCGCAGGAGGGAAGCCTGGGAGAACCTCTGCTGCTCCCCTGACCCGCTTCATTGGCCCCAGCGTGCCGCTTTTCCACACACGATGCAGCCCACCCACTTCCTGTTGGTGGTCTTTCTCTCCCCTCCAGAAGCAAGCTCCATGCAGAAAGGGCTCTTCCCTCTTCTGTGACTGCCCTGTTCCACCCCCACATGGCTGGGCCCTCGGGAGGGATTGGTGTCTAATGATCCCATGGGGAAAGGGGAGCTGGAATGGGGCAGAAGCCACCAGAAGGCAGGTCAACCTTGGAAGGGAATCACAGTGGGTTTTCCCGAGACAGAGGGGCGAGCGGCAGGTGGGGTGACAGAAGGGAGGCCAACCCTGCAGCAGGGCTGGGGGCAGTGAGGGCTGCAGGGCCTGGGGGCGAGGCTCCCATGAACTGTGCTACGGCACAGCCCAGGCATGGAGGACACCCAAAAGAGAGGGCTGGGGTGCCAGCCTTAGCGGGAACAAGCAGGGAGCCCCCCATACCCCCACCCCAAGCTGTATCCCAAGGCCTGCACCCCTGGGGCGTGCACTTGCTTGTGAGTGAAGGCCTCTCTGCTCTCTTCCTGGCCTTCCCCATCGCCCCTGGCCTCTTGCCCCATTCACCAAGGCCTTTTCTGCCTGGTACCTCAGCTGTGGGGCCTGGCTGGTGTAACTTATGGGGCCCCAGTGGGGGCGGTGGGGCCACTGGTTTCCTGGCCTGCTGTCTCCACCAGGGTCTGGATCCAGGCACCTCTGCTGACAGCGCCCAGCGCGAGCCACCGTGTGGCCAGCGGCCTCCTGCAGAGAGGCCCCTGGGGAAGCTCCCCACTGGCCCCCTTTCCCCTGCCTAAGGGGAGGCCACAGCCAGGGGAAGGGCTCAAGAATGGACTTCAGGGGTCCCTGAGACCCCAGAACTTTCAACTCTGAGTGGCGTTCTTGCACTGGGAAGGGCCACTGCTCCTGCAGGTCCTGACTCTATTTTGGAGACTCTGCCAGCTCTAGCTGGAGGGAGGCTCACCCTTGCTTCTGCCCTCAGGACAGCTGTGGGGACACCTTGCATCCCAAGTCCTCCTAGCCATGCCCAGCACCTCCCACCAAGCCTTGTCCACACAGGGAGGGTCAGGCCACCCTGCCTGTCACACCCCAGTTGCCTTCCTGTCTTTTCATCTTTTTGCTCTGTCCATCCACTCATCCATTGGTCCGTCCGGCAATAACCTGAGACCTGCTCCGTCCTGAGTGTATGAGAGAGTTCTGCCCTTTAGGGTTTAGTCTGGTGGGGGAGACAGGCGTTAAGACAGTGAGCCTGCAACTCCCTGCTGCGCTAATGCCACGAAGGCAGGGCCAGCCGCAGCAAGAGGAATCACAGTGGGGACAACTGGTTCCACGCAGGAGTTGAGGGTGCCATGTTTCCAGCATGACCCCCAAGCAGCCACCATGAGTCAGAAGCAACCCAAGACCGTCAGACACTGCACACTTGCTTCGAGGACTCTAGCAGGCAGAGCTGGGCTTTGTGAAGAATAAATAAAAGAGCAAACATCCATCACTCTTTCTACACAAGTTTATTAGGCGCCTGCTGGGTATCACGTTTGGAGACAAGCTGGACAACGTAACAATCCGCAAGGCAGCTACGGCCTTGCCCTGGAGCTCCCAGTCTAGCGGGGGTGGAAAACAGGTAAGCCGCCCAGCAGAAGCCCCAGACCCGGCATGCTGTGAGGTCGGGAAGGAGCAGGGGCTTTCCCGAGGGGGCGGCAGTTGAGGGTGGAGACAGCGTCCGGAAGGGGAGCGGGCACCGGGGTGGGTGGCACCGCATCCGGCGGGTGCTCATGGCTGAGGCTGGGAGGTGGGTGAAACTCTTGGCAGTGGGGACCCATGGGAGACTGTGGCAGAGGCGCGGCACGGCGAGGTCACCATTCCCCAGTGCCCGGCCGCCCCAGGGGACCCAGCCGCTGACATGACAGGGGCCCCTCTTGTATCGACCGTCCTGTCTCCACTCCTGGCACACAGCTGTGGGTGCAGCACTCTTCAGAGCCCTTCAGGAGAGCCTCCACCCAACCCTCTGAATTAGGCACAACAGGATTGAGGGGGGGCCCTCCGGAAGGGTCCTTTCTCCTCACCTTCCACATGAGGCTGGGCCCGATTTCACAATTTCACTCAGGATCTCCCCTCCTCAACCCTCCCAGCCCTGTCCCATCTCAGTGGCCTGTGGTGGACCCCAGATCCACAGACACAGGCCCTCTCCGCACAAGGGCTCACGTGGTCCCCAGCCAAGGCCCCTACAGCACTTTCCATGGAGCCCTCTTCCCAAACATGCACATCAAACTCGTCTCTCAGCCACCCCGCCTCCATCTCAGCTCCAAGGCGGCCTTGGCGGCAGGCTCGGGGCGCCATGGCACAGTTCATTGCGTCTCTGCCTTGGCCTCACGTGCTGCCGGCTGGCCTTGCCATTCATCTTCTGAAGGCTATTCTCTGACGGCTCTGCTGGCCACCTTGATCTGAGTGGCAGGTCTGTGCTAACAATGTTTTGTGTGGGGCCCTGGGAGAAGAGTCCATGAACCACTGCCTAACTCAAGTGCTGCCGCGGTGAAGCACCCCTGCCTGGTTCTGAACAGACGCAACACATCAAAGGGGAGCCAGCAGCTCACTCCTGAGCAAAGTGGCAGGCTAGTTCCTCACAGTCAAGGAAAACCACTGGGAGAACCGCCCTGCTTCTGCTGAAGACCTGAGCTGCTTCTCCCGGGTCCCCCAATGCTGACAGGCCTCTAGCATCGGGTCCATGTGGCTGATTCTGGAGATCTTTAGGAGGATGGGACTGGCCGATGAGAACTGTCAGTATGAGTCTGTCTGGCCACTCTGCCTGGGAACATTCACTGAGACATAAAGAAGATATTAAGTAGCTGGAAAATTAGGAACCCAGCTAGGGCTGGAGGGGAGGTCTTAGAGGATCATTCTGTGAGTGCTGCTCGGGAAGGAACAATGGTGAGGGCTCAGGCTGGCTCTCTCTAGGGTCCTCCTCAGGAGGAAGAAGACCACAAATCTAACCAGCCTAGCAGCTCCAGATACACAGAGCACATGTGGATAAACCTGCGGCTGCCTGCATTCCATGGGATCTTCTTGTAGCAGTAAGAAGGGTCTGTTCTATGACTGCTCTGCTGCCTCTTTTTTTTTTTTTTTAACAGCAGCTGGTTTGGAGTCTCCCACGTATTGCCTGAGGTGGTTTGGTGGTAACCAGCTAACAAAAATCCTTTCATTTTAGGTGCCTGTGGGTGGTGTGGTCACCAACAAGAATGAGTCAGGCCATTTCTAAAGAATCCACAGTATGCTCAGTCTGACAGGGTGCATCTGAGAGGGCCTGCTGGGCCTTTATTCAAAACTAGATACGCCCCAACTCCAATTCTAATAGACATGTGCAGAAGATGTGATACGGAAACCTGCAGAGCAGCCAGGTCCCAGTGGACGTCAGAGATCAGCTCTTACCTCCACAAGGATCTTGTTCACCAAACTCTGTTTGCTTATCAAACCTTTCATTCACAGGGCAAAGGTTAACTCCCATCTAGAAGAGGTTGAAGTACCATGCTTTTCAGGAACGTGGCACTAATGAGGCGGAGCTCTGGAGAGGCACAGCTGCAGAAGGTTCCAGGGACCCTTGGAAGCAGACAGGGACCCTTGGGAGCAGACAGGTTCAGGATAAAAAGAAAGAGAAAAACAGGGCAAAGGATTAACAATAGAAATGAAACCAGGCGCACACACACTCACCTGCGGCGTAATCTCCCATGATCACACTCCAACTTGATATCTTGCTTCCAACGGCCCGAACAGCCATCAGTGGAACTTACTTTTATGGGCAATCTTTAGGCTGTTGTTTATTGTTGATTTAAGAGAGAAGCAGTTATGGTTTTGATAACATGGCCCTTTTTCTGATGGGGGGAGAGCAGGTTTCAATGAAATGGGTGTGGAGTGCCAATCTCCAAGGCCTTTGTGTGTGATCTGAGACAAGCCATCTGCCAGAGTCAACTTCTTCAGGGCCCTCAAGAACAGAGGGCAAGAGGTCAGGCTTAGATAAGCCTTTTCTGAAGCCCTCTGGCTGGCCAGAGAAAGGACGCAGGGCTATGGTGCTCCACTGATCCTGTAGGGCCGGGGCAAGGAATGGGAACCCAAGCAAAAACCAGGCAACCAACCAGGATTGTTTCCATCATGAAACAATAGAGCAGGCGAACCCATCTACCTCTGGTCCCAACCTTTGTCACGGACAAGAAACCCAGACCCACACAGGTGACCACGACCTCAGCGTGAGGTAGAACAGCTGGGACCCGGACTCAGGTCCAACAGGTGCCCAGCGCAAAGGGGTCCTCGCACCCCGCCGCAGGTGACCCTCCCGGAAAAGGGGTGCTGAATGCTTGTCCGTACTGTCACTGCAGCTGTGCCATCTAGTGGGGAGGGGCTTGGGCACTGTGCCCCACCAGAGCCCCCAGGTTCTCCATCACCAGAGTTCAGATGCCCGCTCCAGTGGGGGCACCAGGAATGGCAAAGAGATGCCTTCATGGTGTTACCATGGTGAGCGCCAGCCACCCATGCACCTGACCTGGTGTTTTTGTCATGGAACTGGAGATGCGGCCTTAGATGCTGACCACTGAGACGCACAGGTGAGGCTCATTTTCTCCCTGTCAAGAAATACACACGGGAAACCCACAAAGCCCTGCCTCCTGGCCCAGCTGCCAAGATGAGGCTGAGCCGAGCCCTCCAGAAGCACCACGTAGACGAAGGGAGGGAGGCACCAGAGTAACCAGAGCCATACATGGCACCTGGACACCTACCCCAGGGAGCTCTCCAAGGGTGCCCCATCTAAGGCCTAAGGAACCAGCTCTGACTATAGGCTGAGTCCCAAAGGGCCAAGGAAGATTCCAGAAGCACTAGTGAACCTTCTCTACACTGCCAAGCAAGAGGCCTCAGAGAAAGGCAGCCTCTCCCAGATGGACCCTGTGTTAGTCTGTTTTCACACTGCTGATAAAAACAAACCTGAGACTGGGCAATTTACAAAAGAAAGAGGTTTAATTGGACTTACAGCTCCATGTGGCTGGGGAAGCCCCACAATCACGGTGGAAGGCAAGGAGGAGCAAGTCACATCTTACATGGATGGCAGCAGGCAAAGAGAGAGAGAGCTTGTGCAGGCAAACTCCCGTTTTTTAAAACCATCAGATCTCATGAGACTTGCTATCATGAGAACAGCACAGGAAAGACCCACCCCCATACTTCAATCACCTCCCATCCAGTTCCTACCATGACACGTGGGAATTGTGAGAGTTACAATTCAAGATGAGATCTGGGTGGGGACACAGAGCCAAACCATATCAGATCCCCTTCAGTGAAAAGACCCCAGCTACCCAATGTGGGGCAGCTCAGCTCCTGCTCTCCCTGCTCTCTTCTTGCCACAAGAATCCCATCTCCTAGTCAGGGAGACCTTCAAGCCAGCAGAAGGTCAGGGCTTCCCACTGCACTTGGAATCAGACCCCAGTGCCATGGCCATGGGCTGCCCTTATGGTGCTGCCTCCTCAGCTACCCCAGCTCCTTCCCTGGCCCCTGCTCACTTCCTGCAGCCAGACTGGTTTCCTGTTTCCCTACAGCTCACGGCCAGCTCTTTCCCACCTCAGGGCCCTTCCACTGGCTGTCCCCTCTGTCCAGTGTGCTCCTGTGACTTGGCAGGCTCCCGACTCACCAGAGCCATCACCTCGGACCCCTCCATCAGCTCCATCATTTTCCAGGCAGCATTTGAGGGCCGTGGTTTGAAAGGTGACCTCTGGAGCCCGTCCAACCACTGGAGTTCAAATCCAGACCCCACGACTTTCCTGCTGTGTGGCCTTGGGCAAGCTACTTGACCTGTGTGTACCTCAGTTTTCCCATAAGTTTGCTATGAAGAGTAAATTAATGCATTTCTCTAATGCCTAGAACATGGTAGGCACCATAAATCAGCAAGAGGAAGGGCTTCTCTGTGCCAAGAAGCCTGAGCGTGGGGCAGGCTGTGCAAGTACGGCTAACCCTAGCGTCCCTTGGAAGCCTACGGGAGGAGACTCACACTTCTTCAGAAGATGAGGGGATCTTCTGAGCCTTCATGTACATGGCCCTGAAGCAGTTAAGGCCTAGCTGTGGTCACGACTACCATGGATTCTTCTCTGAGGCCTGGATGAGCAAGAGAGAACTCTGACCCACTAAGGAAAAGGAGGGAATTCTGAATACGAATAGGGATTAACTCAGGGGCTGCCTGAGGCCCACAACAGCCCCAACAGAAACTCCCCTCCTCCCCCACCTCCTCTCCTCTTGAAATCCTTGTGCTGAAAAGCAAGGCCCAGGTTTCACAGCAGCCTGGGCCTCCTCTGGCTTTCCTAAGTCATCCCTATCCCCGACGAGAATGAGGGAGGCCAAGGGACGCACAGATGTTAGGTGGCCACGGTAACTGCCCTAGCCATTTTGTGTTCCTGCTCAGCTTACTAAGGGGCCCACCAGGAGGAAAGCAGGCAGCCATGATGGCTCCCCAGGCCCAGCCATTCAATGCTCATCCATCAGCCCAGGTCTTCCAGACCAATGTCACAGCAAAGGCAAGGAGGCCCCGGCCAGAACTCAGTTGCTGGGTCCCTGCCCAATTCTGATGATGACCCTTTTTTCTTATAAGATAATAATAGCTCCACTTTACTGCAGGGAGAGCAAGTGCAAATGCCTAAGGAGGCCAGGCCCCACTCAGAGATGAGTGACAGGCACAGGTGGTGGCAGGCACAGGGGTGCGCGTGCTGCTGGCCGACAGGGGGCAGCCGCACCCCAGCTACGGTTGTCTATGGACAGGAAGAAGCAGGCCCCAGAAAACTAGAGGCTCCACTAGACCAGAAGTCAAATGGCCAAAGGCTTCTGTAAAATCTGCTGACACCTAACCATTGGCAGTCATCATCATTCATCCTTAAAAGAACTCCTATGTGGTCGAAACACACCGTGTCTCTGGGTGAGAGCAGGCCTGGAAAGCAGCTTCCAGCTCCATCCCATAATGGAGGCTGGTCACCCATTAATTTGTACTATTAATAAAGGCGGCGATCATTTAGGGACACTTTTCTGAGTATCAGGTGCTGCTTGTTCTTACTTAATCCTCTCCTGGCCCCTTCCCTGAAGTCAGGAAACTGCCTTGGCAGATAAATAAGTCACCTCAAGGCCCCAGGGTGGAAAGTAGGGTGCTGAGGTTAGCACTCACATTTCTCTGATGCCAGAACAGGGCCCTGAACCACCAGCTCTGCTCCCTATGCATTCCCAAGCTAGGGCTGGGCTCTGACCTGGCTCCTCTGGCCCTGTCCTTGGTGCTTTCACACAGTTCTGTCCGCCCCTGGCCCCAGCACCTGCGCTCTTGCCTGCCCGCCACCCCTGGCGCCTACTGTTTCCTCATATGATCCTTCCTGCTCCCTCTTCATGGGCACTTCCCAGGCTGGCTTCTTCCCAGGCCTTAATCCTCCTCAGCTCTCCTGGCCATATCTAGCCACGGCAAGGCAGTGGCCTCCAAATCCCCCTGCTCCTCCATCCTGCTGCCAACTGAGCTTCCATTTGGCCTGTGACATTTAAAAATATCTGTCCAGCCTTGGCATATAGAACCCAATATCCCCAGCTGTTTAAATACCACTGCCTCATTCGGCCCCCATGCCTGTGCGTCCAATAAAAGCATAAACTGACCCTGAACACGGGGCCACTGGAACCCTCTATTCCAATCATGCCATTCTTAATTTGGCTCCTTTGTCAAATGGGTCATCAGTGCGAGCCAATTCCTGCCCCTACAAGGAGAAGGCTGGCAGGGGCTTGGGGGGCTTTGGAGAGGCAGGTCAAGGTGTGGCCATCTGTATGCCTGTATCTCCCTGACTAGGAGACGGGCGCACATGCCTGGAGCATGCGGTGATGTCCGCCACAGCTGTCCTCCCTCCCCCCGTCTCCCGACCCCAGTGGGCCCCATGGCCCTGCTATTAATACGGTGCAAAGAGGCCCAGCAGCTGGCCGGGGCCAGGTCTTTCCACATGGATGGTGACAACTGCCATCACCCTGGATGTGGGCTCTGCATGTTCCCAATGTGCCGTCTGTCAGAAGGGGCAGAGCTGCAGTCCGCTGGGGTACTGTCTGCTGAAAATGTCCACTCTGACTTGGCAATGGGGGAAATCACCAATAATCAACTTGGGAGTCGTGAAAGGGAGCTCAAAAGATGGGTGGTCGCTTTAGAACACTCCTAATGCTCACAGAAACAAGGGTCCACTCCCCTAAGCATGCCATCAGCCTGCATTTGCATGGAGGCCCCAGGCCACAGGCTTCTTCTCTCATCATTGATACATGGGTCCAGCACAATGCCCAGCACAAATGTGCAGCCAAGTACACACCTATGCAGCAAGGAAACCCCCCACAGGGAGATACAGAGAAAGGCTTCATTTTCCTGACATGCTGGCTTTGGGGAGGAAGAGGTCGGCTTCAACATATCCTAAAAGAACCCATGAAGAACGAACTGTTAGGTGGATCAGAGCCACAAATCCAGAACGGAAGAACCCACTCTACTGTCCAAAACTGCCAGGGGTGAAACACTATGATTTCTGGGATTTGCTGTGAAGGGCTCCAGAAGAAAACGTGTGGTGACAGAGGAAACCAGAGCAGCAGAAGCTGATGGGCAGCGCAGCTGCGCTGGCCTCCTCTCTGCCTTGGTGTGCTTGAAAATTTCCATAACAACAAGTTTAAAAATACACATGTGAAAAATTGTTCAACAAATATTTACTGAGGGCCTAATATGTGCTAAGAACTCTTCTGAGGGTTCTTAATTTGTATAGAAAGAAGAAAGGTGAGCAAAGTCCCATCACGCTGGTCAGCAACAGCTCAGCCTCAAAACAACCTCCTTCTGCCACAGCACAGCAGGCCCACCCCCAAATGCCCTGGGTTGGTTTCAGCTGTCCCATGCCACTGACCCATGGAGGCAGTCCGAATACATACTTTTAAAATTTAGTATTTAAAAATACTATCATTCGGGCCGGGTGCAGTGGCTCACGCCTGTAATCCCAGCACTTTGGGAGGCTGAGGCGGGTGGATCACGAGGTCAGGAGATCGAGACCATCCTGGATAACACGGTGAAACCCCGTCTCTACTAAAAATACAAAAAAAATAGCCGGGCGTGGTGGCGGGCGCCTGCAGTCCCAGCTACTCGGGAGGCTGAGGCAGGAGAATGGCATGAACCCGGGAGGCGGAGTTTGCAGTGAGCCGAGATTGCGCCACTGCACTCCAGCCTGGGCGACAGAGTGAGACTCCATCTCAAAAAAAAAAAAAAAAATACTATCATTCAACCCCTGTGACCCTATGCAGCCCAACTCAAGAAAGAACGCAGCCAAGAACTTCATCTAGCAGAATGTCCTTCTCCCACTCCTTGTGGTCTCCCCTGCCAGAAGAAACCAAATGCAGAAGCTGAATTTATCATATGCTCACTGTAAACATTTTATCAAGCATGCATTACTTGGTTTTGCCTGCTTTCGAACTGATGACGAGAGCATTGCACTTTCTGGCATCCTGTCAAGAACAGACAGCACTATGGGAGAACAGACCCAGCTCCCCCCACCCTATCCCCAGAAAAGCTGGGAGCGAGAACAGAGGTGAGTGGATGGGTTCTGTGAGAGGCCTTCTGGCTGGAACACTGCTTCACAGCGTGCCAGCAGGAAGTGAGAAGTGCCCGGGCTCATCTCGCTGGGGCATGGGACACAGCTCTACCGACTGTTTCTTGGCTGCATCTGCAAACATAAACATGTGAAGTGGGAGCAAATGTCGTGGTAAAGGCAGATCAAGACAACTCCATCTGTTGACTTATTATTAGACAACAAATGTCATGGGAAGAAAATGTGCCCCAAGTAATTCAGCCCCATTGAAACTCAACAGGCTTCCGCTGGTTGGAATGAGAACTCTTCCTACCACTCCTTAGCTAAGAGGCGCCTGACCAGATACTGGGAGCAAAACCTCATTTGTCCCCTTTGGTGGGAAATCTTTGTGCCATACAAGACCATCTCTCACCATCTCTCCTAGAGTCCAGATGAGTGTTTCTCAGGTCAATGAAGAGACTGGGTGGATGGGGACAGGATCAAGGAGGTGCTCAGGGCTGCACCTGGAGGGACATCAGCCACGCTGCCATTTCCAGAGCATGCACTTGTCTTCATGAGTATTTTTAAAATACTTAACCAGAAGCCAGGGATACTGGTAATCCTTCAATAGCAGTTGTATAACTTTCCTTTAAAAACCAATGTTTTTACATAAAGAAATAGCTGATTTAGAGAGAACTGTGAAGTGCAGTTCAGTATAGGAATATGGCAAAAACCGTGAAGGTGGTGTGAAAATAATTGAAGTCTGAGCAAAAATGACCTCGATATTCCTAAGGGAGTGGAATTTTTGTTCTAATTTCTAAGGTACTTTTGCACTTAGATAGTTTTAACTATAGTCTCTGCCAACAAAAGCCACTCATAACCCTAGGCCAGCAACCCCCAGTCTGAACAGACCCCTACCCTGTTCAAGGCCCAGAGCTGTGGGGCATCCTAGCCCTGCTAGAAGAGGCTGCAGTGCTCCCGGCATGGACGAGAGGGGAGCGTGGAAGCCCAGAGTCCCTGCCACTGCTGCTGCTGCTTAAAGCCACAACTGGTGGCCACAGGCCTCATGTCTCTCAATCAGCAGCCCCAAGAAAGGTCTCTGAGAGTGCGCCATTTTCTTTCTCCTGAGCTCACTCTTTTGCTTACCTTTAGATGATGACTTCAGCAAGAAAGACAGATGAGCAAATGTCACTTTCACGCAGATAGTTCACCCAACTGCATAAGTGCTCTCAATGGGAGAACTTTCAGCACACTGAAGTCTATTTAAAAATAGCGGGAGAAGGGAAGTTACTTCTCTTTTAAAAGTGCTAATAATAATAACATTAATACTAATTATTTGTATAGTTATGTGACTGAGCATGTACATTTTTTTGCAGTGTTGTCATACTACTATTAACAACACTGCTACTGTCATGACGGGAGGGCTGGGGGCCCAGACAGCCTGCTCTGCCCCTGTCATCCCAGCATCCCCCTGGTTAGTGCTGCCTTTCATGCATAAAAATGTCCCAGGTGGATGACAAATGTTATGGTAACCCTAGTTATGCACCATGATTAACTCTTTTATGCCTACAACGAGTGGGCAGGAGGTGGGTTTGGGGCCAAAGGGGAACAGGGACCTGAATTTCAAAGGCTGGAGAGCATTCTTTAAATTGTGGCCATTCCCGGCTTAAACTGTTTAGATCCTGGATTAGCAGAGGGGATCTGGGTTTAAAATGATCAGATGGTGAGGGAGAGATGCATGGTTTATAATTGGGGCACTATTAAGAGTTTTCCAATGGCATTTTGAACTATGTTACTTCTTTCTTTTCTTTTTTTTCTTTTTTTAGACAGAGTCTCACTCTGCCACCCAGGCTGGAGTATAGTGGCATGATCCTGGCTCCTGGATTCAAGCAATTCTCCTGCCTCAGTCTCCCGAGTAGCTGGGACTACAGGTGTGTGCCACCACGCCTGGGTTTTTGTTTTTTTTTTTTTTTTTTGTATTTTTAGTGGAGATGGTGTTTCATCATGTTGCCAGGCTGGTCTTGAACTCCTGACCTCAAGTGATCTGCCCACCTTGGCCTCCCAAAGTGCTGGGATTACAGGCGCGAGCCACCGCACCTGGCTGAACTATGTTATTTCTAAAACAGCTCAGTCACCTTCATGAAGGACTAAAAGAAACTGGACACAGAACCTGGGATACACTTGGCCTCTCTTTTCTAACATATTTTAGTTAGGTTTTCCCTAGCCCTCTCCTTGTGGCAAATTTCTGAGATATATTTCACGGAAGTTCAACTTCTTCTCTTGACAGGCTAGAGAAAATATTGATGAAGCCAAGGTCATGGGCCTCAGAAACCCAGCCCCACAAGCAGGGCAGGAAGACAGCTCCAAGACCTCTCTCCTCACTCATAGAGGGCCTGGGGATGCTACAGGTCTTACTGTCTCCTCTACCAGAAAGAAGAGGGTGGTGCTAGCAGGGGAGGGGAGACAAATACTCAGGCACTGCTGGTGGGGACACACTGGTTGCCTCGTAGAGAAGTGCGATGTAGCCAAGGCTCTGTGTTGGCCTATGAGCAGCAGCTCCACTGCTTGATATCATCTCCAGAGAAACACTTGTGACATTTACATGGAGGTGTGTACCGCGACATGGTCGGCAGTGCAGTTTCTAACAGGGACAAAGTGGCAAGAGCTGAATGCACGTCGACAGGGATGTGACTGCTGACTGTCTTTATTCAGCCCAGACGATGAGGTGATGGTGAAATAGAACAAGGCAAATCCTACAGGAGCCAGCAGGAAAGGGTCTCCAAGATATGCAGATAGATGAAAAGGCTGCAGTGTGAAGCCCAGTGAAACACATGAAACTATGTTTGTGTTTTTCAAGATGACATCCTCTATGGAAACCCATTATTTGTGAAGCTGGTAACCTCTGGGGGATTTGAGAGGTGACGTATGAAAACTGTGGCTGGTGCGGGGTCATCAAAGCAGACATTAGCCTTAGCTCTATCTAATATTTTAAAACTATTAGATAATACATGTAATTCATATAATTGCATGTGCAGTTAAACATTAAAGTTAAGAAGTCATGGCTGGAAGAAGCTGCTGATATGTTATCAGTTTCACAGTGTAGACATCTTGAAAAAGGATCTTGAGAAAAATGAACTTGCCTTTCTTGTACCTTAATGCTCCTATTTTAGGGGCCAGTTTTAAGTAATAACTGGTGCTTTCGGAACAACTAACAGAAAAAGAGAGTGCCACCAAGTCATACGGCTTTAGCCTTGGCCAAACCCTTCCCGGCTGCCATGTGGACTTTGCCAGGCTGATAACTAAAGACATGGTATAGTCTATTTCTACGTTCCAAACCACTTCTAGCCAGCTCTTGCTTTGCTCTTTCTTTAATAAGGAGCTGGAGGAATGTCAGTTCTAAAGTGATCAAGAAAAGAATGTGAAGCTGTGAACTGTCCATTTGTCTGCCGAGAAAAAATAGATCTGATATCAAGGGGGCTGACATCTGAGCCCTTGGCTCATGTTCCACCTCCACGGGAAGATTCTCTGCTTGCTGTAGTAAACAATTCAGGGATAGAACTAGGACTAGAAAAATTCAGTCTAAGAGTGGCTTTACCACTAACCAGCCGGTCCCACCTCTCTAAGCCTCGGTTTCCTTACTTGTAAAATAAAAGGGCTGAGACTCGATCTCTCCAGTGCCATCCAGCTCCAGGATGACTCCTGTTGATAATGACTTTGGCTGGAAACTCAATTTGGAGTATTCCTCTCTTGTCTCCCACTTAGCGCTAGACTTTTTCTGCTTTTATAACAGCCTTTCCACTGTGCCCGAGACCTAGAACATCTTTCTACCTGTCTGATACCTTGTCTTGATACCTTGTCACATGCAGCCTAAAGGCACCTTGCTCTCAACAGACCAAAGGCAGAACTCCTGGCCCCACCACCCCATTCAACATGGCAGAACTCCTGGCCCCACCACCCCACTCAACATGGCAGAACTCCTGGCCCCACCACCCCACTCAACATGGCAGAGCTCCTGGCCCCACCACCCCACTCAACATGGCAGAACTCATGGCCTCCTGCTACCTCACACCTGGGCCTCTTTCCCTGCTTCTCCAGCTCAGTGAAAAGTATTAGCTTCCATCTAGTTCCACCTGGGTGTCATCCTGACACAGCCAATTCCCCACATCCTTGTTATCACCAAGCCTTGTAAGACATTCTCCTAAATAACTCTAAAAGCCACTCTCGCTATCCTCAGCTTTATGTATTTCTAAAACCAACCACCTCCCTAGACCCAGCTACTATCAACTCTAGCTTCCTCTCAAATTCCAACCCCCTACTCTGTGGCCAGAGAGGTCTTTAAAATAGACAACTTGATTTCGGTTCCTCATGGCCATCAGGAGAAAGGCTTCCCATTGTTTATGGCTGTTCAAGACAACAGGAAGACTGCCTTTTAACCTGTTGGGCCCAGAGATCCCTGCCCAGCCCTCCAGATTCATCTCTGTCCTCCAGCTCTGCTGACCTGTGAGTTTCCCTAACAGGCTTAGCTCCTTTCCGCCAGAGGGCTGGCAAATACACTATTCCTCGCTTGGAACTGCACCACCCTCTGGCTACTCCTCAACTTGGAACTGCACCACCCCCCTGCTGCCACATGCTCACCCTTCAGTTCTCAGCTCAAGTGTGCACGTATCACTTTTTCAGTAAAGTATTCCCTACCTTGCCCAAATATAGGGTGGCTTCTTCTGCTGTTTCGTCAGGGGGAAAAAACAAAAGAACATGTTTCTTTTCCAGTGTCCTTAGCTCAGGTTGTAATGAGACCCTCCTTAGCACGATGACTCATTATTTCCAGATCCCCCTCACTGCATGCATTCATCATTGTATTCCTAGTGCCTCGCAGAGTACAGGACCTAGAATGGGCATTCAGTGCAGTTGTGCAGACCAAACTCTACAGCTTCTAAGGCTTTCCATTAAGAATCCACTAAAAAAAAAAAAATTCAACTGGACTGCCAACTCCAACTTTATTTTAGGCTCTTTCTGCATGGCTGGGTTCCTCAAAATCCTGCCCCCTCACTCTCTCACCTCACCACCATCACTACTACCATCACCACCACCATCACCACCACCACCACATCACCATCACCACCACCACCATCACCATCACCACCACCACCACATCACCATCATCACCATCACCATCATCACTACTACCATCACCACCATCATAACCAGCACCATCACCGCCACCAGGCATAGTCACTGGTCAGCTAGCAAGCAGAAGGAGGCAAGATTCATATCCAGGCCTGTGTGGTCCCAAATCTGGCTTCTGGTTTCTCACCTCCAAACTTTCTGTTGAGCCCTCTCATAAGATACCATCTATTTTCCCTTTGAAGCCCACCTAAATACTGTCAGAGAAAAGACATTAGAGAAAAATCCCTTTAAAAACAGATATAAAACGAGGGTGCCCCCATTTCACCCTTCTCTCTCCTACACACTTTCGGGGACACTGCAAGGCACAGACGAAGGATGAAGAAGTCAGAGAAAGCCGAAATAAGTAACAAAAACATCAATCTAACTGGCACTACTAACTAGAAGAACCCAAAAGAATAAACTAAAAATGATTTTAAAATATAAAAAGAAGTCCAGATTTACCAAATATCACAACTGTAAAACCCAAAGGACACCGAATTGGAGGTTCCTAGATTTTGAGATTTTAGACTAAAATCTATGCACAGTGGCGTAAGCCACTGTGCCCGGCCAGACCACGCTAATATTTCAAAAGAAATGTGTGGCACTTACATCGGGTTGCCAGCTGTTTTGCTTTTTTTTTTTATCTGCTAGATAAAGTCACTGAAACTAAATAAAAGCAAAATTTAAAAAACAGTATCAGTGGGCGCAGTGGCTCACGCCTGTAATCCCAGCACTTTGGGAGGCCGAGGCGGGCAGATCACGAGATCAGGAGATGGAGACCATCCTGGCTAACATGGTGAAACCTCGTCTCTACTAAAAATACAGAAACAAAATTAGCCGGGAGTGGGGGCAGGTGCCCGTAGTCCCAGCTACTCGGGAGGCTGAGGCAGGAGAATGGCATGAACCTGGGAGGCGGAGCTTGCAGGGAGCCGAGATCGAGCCACTGCATTCCAGCCTGGGCGATACAGCGAGACGCTGTCTCAAAAAAAAAAAAAAAATTCTAAAATCTTTTGGGGAGGGTAGAATTCAAGCAGTTTTATTTATTCATTCATTCATTCATTCATTTATTACAAGCATTTCTGATTTATTTATTTTCAAAGACTCTAAAATCTTAAAGCAAAACAAAACCCCTAATTATCATCGACAATCCTTCTAGAAAGAAATGACATTAAAATTCTAAAAGACAGGAAGCTTATATAGCCTCAAAATCAAGAATCAAAATCAAAAGTCCCTCCCCTGAATAAATTTAGCTTGATGAAAGCCCCACTACAACATCTTTCGTTTTCTCATTTCACTGTGGACTGGCATTTGGGAAGCGCTGACTTAGTTCAACTCTTTCCCTGATCAGGGAGTCTCTTCTACCAAATCCTCCAGAAACCTTCTCTGAGTATTTGCCTGAGTAGGCTGCTGGTTGCTTCATAAACCAACCAATTCTGAAAGTGGCAGAAGATGAGAAAAACGTACAAAAATCAATACCATTTCTATAAATACATAATAAGAGGCCTGAAAATATAATTAAAAAAAGAGAGCCCACTCACAATGCAACAAAAGCATCAAATACTTGGGAAATATATGATATATATTCATATATCAAACTCACATAGGATATATTAAAATTACATGAAGAAAACACAAATCCTTAATGAGAGAAATAGTGACCTGAACAGATTGAGAGGCCATACTTCTGGCTTAAGACTAAATGCAGAAAAGATGACAATATTTCCCAACTTAATTTATAAATTGAACACCATTCCAGTCAAAATATCACCAAGGTCATTTATAAAACTTGATAAAAATGGTTCTTAAATTCATATAGAAAAATAAATGGACAAAACATCAGAGAATGCTGAGATACTATGCAGTGAGAAGGCATTTGCCCCAGCAGATCTTAAAATATAGTCTAAAATCATCATTGTTAAGGCTGTAGAGCAGTCACGCTAAGATGCTGGGAAAATGCCACAATTTCACTAACTGAGCAGGAATGAAACCACTAGCAATTAAAACTACAGAACCCACAGAAGGCCACAACGCTCCGAGGACAGAGAGATGTCTTGCAAAACTCTCTTATCTCAGTTGTGGACAGGAAGCTTTTGTTTTTGTTTTTCTAACTAACTGAGCAAGGTCAGAAATTTACAAAGTGACAAGATGAAGATTTCCTGACAGCGTAAAACAAGCGTCCCCTTAAGTATTTTCCAAGGATCATCTCAAGCCCCACACAGCACCTCATTCCTAGAATGCTTACGGTCAAAAGCACACTTTGGCAGTTAATTAAATTCCCGTTGTCCTCTAATTGCGAGTGTGAGTGTGTGACACAGGCTGGTGGCTACAACTCCTGTCCCAGAGGCTCTTTTGCCAGGGACCCTGCACCATCTCCACCAGGTGCCCAGGCACTCAAGAGGCACTGCTGGACTTCTTGCTGGGCCGTGGGCTCCCTAAATACACAGATTATTGCTTAAGGGCGAGGCTCTCCTCCACTTAAGTCAAATCTCACATGCCTCAATGCCTTTTCTTTTTATATGTGGCTCCTCACATGCCTGAAACCAAATCTGCTATTTGGAAGACCAGAAAGTCTTCTCTTGCTCCTCTTCCCTCCCTCCTCAGTGAAGAGCTGGGAGAGAAGTGACGGCTGCTTCCTGAGGGAACTTCTAGACCAGTAAAGGGAAGGACTCCCAATTTGTGATGACTTTTAGCTGAAACAATGGATGGGGAAGAGGGGGTCCAGAAGTAATCACCAGCCTCCAGGGCGTTCTCGTTTCTGATGTCAAGAGGCCCTTCTTTCATTCTCCTGGCTCCATGATATTTTATCATGCACAATGTATGTCACTCATGGGCCCTATTAGGAATCCTACCATCCTAGCAGTGGAGGTGACCTTCTAGACCAACCCATCCAACACCTCAGGGTTCTCATACACAAGGAAGGAAGAAGTGGAAAGAAAACCCTGATGTGGAAACCAAGTATCCACCACAAGGAAGCCAAGGATGCACCCTGCTAGGGAACTGATCTGATTATCAACCCATCCAGACCAACCCCACACACACCTGACTGAGACCTAAGGGGGCCACACATCCTAACACCAGCATGAGGCAGGACCTCATCTTCACTGGACTGTCTTTTAGAAAAATGAAGCCAAGCGAAAATAACAAACAAATATCTTAGAATTCTCTTTAACGCAAAGCAATGCTACAGTGAATGACGCCGATTTCTCCCCAGTTATCAGGATGGACTGATTACAGTGCCCAGATTCATTTGCCTGAAGATAATTGCCTCAATTATCCACTTCACTTTGCACATATAGAAATAGTCCCAATCTACTGCAGCCTCAGTGACTAGACATGTAAAATTGGTCTAATCATATTTTGAAGAGCTCGAGCTGCAAGGATTTCTATGAGCGTGTGCCTAAACCGTGACACCACTAAGGGTTTCTCCCCTCTGGGCTCGAGGCGCGCTCGCTCTCTCCCTCCCAAAAGTCTGATGGGGTGAGTCAGATCCTCAGCAGATAAGACAAAAACAACTTTGAGGCTCTCTGTCAGGGCTAGGGGCTAGAGGAAAGATAGGATGTCCAGGACAGCTGGACAAAAGACAAAGCTATGAGCTGAGAGCTTTCCTGACAGTTGAGTGGTCCTTTGCAATCAGCAGTGTTTTCACCTACAGCTCACTGGCTGGCGTGGCTGCTGGTGGGCAGGGCAGAGGTGGACATCTGGGGTCAGAACCACGTAGACTGGGGGTGTCCCGGGACAATGATGTCTCAGCTGGCTGCAGGAAAGAACCAGACAAGCTCAGTGTAGGTCCGGCCGGGCATGCAGCCGGAGCTCAGGACGAAGCAAGGCAGGGTGTCAGAGCCCAGGGGCTGAACCGGAGAACACAGAATGCCAAGCTCCAGGGCCACGGCAGAGAAATGAGACACCACGTCCAAGAGGCCTGTACCCCTCTTGGGTACTGATGCTTTGCCTGAGCAAGGAGGCTTCTAGATGCTTCCCGTTGGATCAAGAGTCTAGAAATTGCTCCTCCTGTGGCAGAGGGAGAGAGAGGGAGATAGGCACTGTATCAGTAGGAGAAGCTCAACAGAGCACGAAGTGAAGAGAAAGTAAGGGAGCTCCTGGGAAGACAGCTCGAGCAATCTCTATGCACAAAACGAAGGCTCCTTTCTGATCCTACTCCCTTTAAAAACGAATGGCACAAATACAGTATTGTAATCCCAACAATGGCCTGGACAGAAACCAGCCATGTGAAAAGGTGATTATTTCCCTCTATTGTTTGCTTTTAGCTCTAGATGGCATTCCCCCCAAATCTCAAAATCAGGAGCTCGAGGTTTTCACCATTTCTACTGGTGAGAGCCAATTGCTATCAGTGCAGTCTGAATAGCAGCAAAATAGCACCCTAGAGAACCGAGCCAAATGCTTCTGCATTGTACCTGGTCCTCTCTGGGGAACAGGCAGGAGGGGCCAATACCAAATTCTCGGCGGGGTTGAGCCTTACTGGCTGATTGCCACAGTGAGGGGTGGGGAGTGCTGCAAACTCCCTGAATTCATTTCTATCCAAAGGAAAGTTTGAAAAGCTCTTCATCTCCAAAAATAGTCCTTTCCAATGATTATCCAAAAAATATCTTCAAGAGTGATTATGCCCGCTCACCAGGCAGGGCAGAACCAATCCATTATCTTGAGTTTCATCTTGGAAAATGCGTTGATGTCTATGGGACCCCTGACAATAGCCTGCAAGCCTTCTGAGAACCCATGATTCATCTGTCTCCCCCAGGGCCACTAGCACATGGCTTTGCACACGGTAGACACATGGTTAGAAACAAGTGGATTGAAAGCAATTCTCATGGGCTTTTAAAAATCAAAAGAAAATCTCAGAGTCAGACTAGGTAAAGACTCATCTCTTTCTGAAAATCACAAGATGAACTGTACCTCTGATTCTAACCAGTTACTCAACTTCCCTCCCTGTCTATCTGGGCTGGAATGTATTACTCTACACCTGTCAGCAATCTGGTTTTAATATTTGGGGGCACTTCACATCAATGTGTGTGTTGTTGGATGGCAGGAATTGCTCATCCTCAATTACTTCGATCTCCCCACAATGCCCGGAATAGTGTCTTGATCATAGAAGTGGCTCAATTTATGATTGCTAAATAGCCAATTTCATTTGTAATTTCCGAGACAGCTCCAGGAGAGGAGGCAAAGAGAACCAATGTAATTAACAGATGGACTTGGCTAATTTCTTTGCTTCAACAAGCGGTGAGTTGTGGAGCAAAGAGCCTCCATGCCCTGCCTTGGTGAGGAAAGCTCCTCCACGGGCCACTGGGTCCGTCGCACACATCTGTTTGCCCTGTCTTAAAACTGCCACCGCAACATTCCTTCCTGTCACTGAGCCACTTGCACTTTCAATGCTTCCAAAATAGTAAAAAGTAGAGGGGGGAGGATCGTGTCCATCAGTAGAGCCCCCAAACCCTTCTCCCACAGCCTACAGGGGCCTTCAATGGAATCAGAGGCTAACCTGGTAAGACTGTGGTGGGCACCAAGTTCCAATCCCACTCGCTCACGCACACCATGAAAAACATCTCCAGTGTGTGGTCACCTGTCCTTTGACTTCACATTGCTTCTGACAAAGTGCCAACTTTCTGACAGCCCACTCCATGTCAGATTCTTCTTTGGGTTGTGCTGAAGGCTTTCTGCTACAACTACCACCGATAGGTTCTAATTTTGCCCTCCAGAGCCATATATAATAAATCTTAAGGCCTCTTCCACATGAAAATCCTTTAAGGAGCTAAAGATAATATTCTTCACAATTTATCCGAATCAGAAGCTTACTGTATGATACTGTAGTGAGCTGGGAACTGTACTTTCCTGTCCAACTGGTTTAGGAGCCTCCCTCCAGCAGAGCCCTGGAAGTGATATATGCCCATACTTTATTTACCGGCAGACAGACAGAGCCCCTTGTTCCTTAGCCTGGTAACAACAGAGGTCGTTCATCGCCCACTTGCTCCTTTTTGAAATTCACTCTGCAGCAAGCATTTTTAAAGTCATGCACGTGATGCATTTTAAAGAGCATCTTCCGTACGGCTCCATTTGCTCGACCTCGGCACTAAGTGTGAGATGGAATGGCATCTCAGTGCAGTCCCCCGCTCCTTCCTCCCAGAGGCTGTGGTGAATGTACACTAAGATGTATTTGTAACTACACAGGACTGGGGCTCAAAAATGCAGTGTTTTGTTAAATGTTTGTTTGCTGATTAAAATGCATCTTGCAAAGAAAGCGCATTGCTAATGCAGAATCTAGTCCAAAAATATGTATTATGTAATGCACATTTTTTAATAATGCAGGCAATCTCAGTGTATCTATATTAGTGAATCAGCTCTGGGCTGCCATCTCCTTTATAGGCATAAAAGCACTCCATCTGAAGAATGAAGTACTTTCTTATGTACACTAAAGAATCATAATCCACCTCATTGCTGACAGCTGACATTAGTTTCCATTCAAAGGGCATTTACTAGCACCCATATATTCCTGATTTTTCCCCCAACGTGCCCTGATATCAGCTTGATAATATATTTCTGTTCCATATGCTGTCGATGGAGCTGTGCTAATTAGAAGAAATAAAGTGGGTGGGTCAGTGTAGGCAGACCCTCTAGAATCGTGCCCCATTAGTCAGGACTGAGAGGCAGAGATCAGGATTTGAAATATACAGCTCTAAATGCCCCTGTCCAGTGTCCCATGATAATATCCACACAGTGACTACAGCCATGCAGGCACCTGTGATAATAAAACCCTTGCAGTTCCACAGGAAAAGTGGTAGAGCAGGGCACAACTGGAACACAGACATTTGTCCTTTTGTAGGGTTTGACAAATCAATCCTACTTTATCAGACTAACCTCCCAGGTTCAAGCAATTCTTGTGGCTCAGCCACCCGAGTAGCTGGAACTACAGGCGTGTGTCAACATGCCTGGCTAATTTTTGTATTTTTAGTAGAGACGGGGTTTCACCATGTTGGTCAGGCTGGTCTCGAACTCCTGGCCTCAAGTGACCCACCCGCCTCGGCCTCCCAAAGTGCTGGGATTATAGGTGAGAGCCACCATGCCCAGCCCAATCACTATTTTAATGCTACAAACTAACACAGAGTGCAAGATACAAGCTAGACACAGCCAAGATGCAGAAAGGAAAACCTCAGCACAGCCAAAGCAGTTGCTGGTCTCTCACTGGGGTATGAACTCGGCACTTGGTGGCTTTAATACAGGTGTGGTGTTGAAGGTGTGAGGTTAAGTTCCATCACGGTGAGAATGGCTGTGGGTACCTGACTGACTCTTCAGACACCAGGCAGAAGTACCAGTACCAGGAGGGCCTGGTGGGCCACCCAGTGGTAGAGCCTCTTTTTTTAAGATTCCCCATACTGACTCAAGAAGGAGAAAAGGACACAACCCGTGACATGTGTCCTAAGTGAAACAACCTTCTTGATACTCCCATGGATTCTAGGACGATGGCTTTGCTCTGAGTTGTTTCCACCTTTGGACTTGTCACTATGGCCAAAAAGGCACTCCATAATCATCATGGAGGGCCAGACTGAAGACATGCACGCTCCAAAAGCAGCAGCCAGGTTAGCTCCCACTGCAGGGATCTCCTCCCGTAGGCCATCATTTGATTTTCTAGGGCCAAGAAAGAGCGGCACTATTTACTCCAAGTCTTCAGCCTTGCAGAGTTCAACAACACAATCTAGTGGTGTCTGGCCGCCCCCTAGCCCTGATCCAATCATTTTCTTATGTGGAATTCAAGCTAGATTAAACAACGTTGGTGGGTACAGAGGGATTCTCACTGATTCAACCTCCTGATTAACAGCAAATTAATCCAAAATATCCTTTCCTTAATGCAACACTTTCGTTGTTTTTGTTGTTCACTACTCTACCTTCGGCACCTAAAACACAGCTTGGCACATGCAAGGCACCCAATGAGTATTGCTGAGTTACCTTTGTTAAAAACCTAGCTAGGAGCCGGGCACGGTGGCTCACGCCCATAATTCCAGCACTTTGGGAGGCCGAGGCGGGCGGATCACTTGAGGTCAGGAGTTTGAAACCAGCCTGGCCAACATGGCAAAACCCCCTCTCTACTAAAACTACAAAAATTAGCCGAGTGTAGTGGTGCACACCTGTAATCCCAGCTACTCAGGAGGCTTAGGTAGGAGAATCTCTTGAAGCCAGGAGGCAGAGGTTGCAGTGACCCAAGATCACATCAGTGCACTCCAGCTTGGGTGACAGAGCGAGATTCTGTCTCAAAAAAAAAAAAAAAAAAAAAAAAAACAACTTATCTAGGAAATAGCTGTAAGGGGCCTCCAGTGAGGATCCCGTGTCACCCTGAACTGCCCCGCAGGAGAGAAGTGGTTGTGTGAACTGAGAGCGCAGGAAAGACTTCCCTTTACCCATGCTCTCAGCTCCAGTCCATTTCCAGCACCACCTTCTCAGCTCAACCGAGCTCAGGGCAGTCCTCAGATGGGCTTGCAGACTTGCAAACTAGTACCTCAACCGTGGAGGCCCTTGTTGAAGAAGATGAGGTAATTAGCCAATTCAGACTGTTTGGGCACGTATTTTTTGGAAACTGCTCTAATTAGTCACTGTAACAGATCTGCTAAAGGTAGTTTCATGATTAATGGCTGCCCGAAGTTACCATCCTCAAACTATTAAGCCATTGGAAAATGCTAGGGTCTTAATACTCGTGTATAGACCCTCATTCCCCTGAATATTTGCTATTTGGAGTTCTGGGTTTTTAGCTGCTCCCAGGCTGTGTTTATTTCACCAATAACTGGGGAAACTGGGGAGGGGCACGACCCCACGGGAGCCTGCGCCCACCTGCCCAAGTACTGGACCTGGGGCTAGCTTGCCGCTTGCTCCTTGCCACCCGCCAGGCCCCCCGCCCATCGCTTCGCCCAAATCCTTTCAAACAAAGTTCCCTCCTGCCACCTGCCGGCCCACTAGGGTCTGCGCCACAGGCTCGGCGCCACCGCGCAGCTCGCGGGGAGGTGGCCCCCACCTCCTTACTGCACATGCCCGGCAGAAGTCCGGGCGCGCAACTTCGCAGAACCTCACTGCCCATCCCTCCTCGCCTCAGTCTCCTCTGTCCTCTCCCAGGCAAGAGGACCGGCGGAGGCACCTCTCTCGAGTCTTAGGCTGCGGAATCTAAGACTCAGCGAGAGGAGCCCGGGAGGAGACAGAACTTTCCCCTTTTTTCCCATCCCTTCTTCTTGCTCAGAGACGCAAGCAAGGCGCGGAGCTTTAGAAAGTTCTTAAGTGGTCAGGAAGGTAGGTGCTTCCCTTTTTCTTCTCACAGGAGGTGAGGCTGGGACCTCCGGGCCAGCTTCTCACCTCACAGGGTGTACCTTTCCCGGCTCCAGCAGCCAATGCGCTTCGGAGCCGCTCTCTGCAGAGCCAGAGGGCAGGCCGGCTTCTCGGTGTGCGCCTAAGAGGATGGATCGGAGGTCCCGGGCTCAGCAGTGGCGCCGAGCTCGCCATAATTACAACGACCTGTGCCCGCCCATAGGCCGCCGGGCAGCCACCGCGCTCCTCTGGCTCTCCTGCTCCATCGCGCTCCTCCGCGCCCTTGCCACCTCCAACGCCCGTGCCCAGCAGCGCGCGGCTGCCCAACGCCGGAGCTTCCTTAACGCCCACCACCGCTCCGGCGCCCAGGTATTCCCTGAGTCCCCCGAATCGGAATCTGACTACGAGCACGAGGAGGCAGACCTTGAGCTGTCCCTCCCCGAGTGCCTAGAGTACGAGGAAGAGTTCGACTACCAGACCGAGAGCGAGACCGAGTCCGAAATCGAGTCCGAGACCGACTTCGAGACCGAGCCTGAGACCGCCCCCACCACTGAGCCCGAGACCGAGCCGGAAGACGAGCGCGGCCCGGTGGTGCCCAAGCACTCCACCTTCGGCCAGTCCCTCACCCAGCGTCTGCACGCTCTCAAGTTGCGAAGCCCCGACGCCTCCCCAAATCGCGCGCCGCCCAGCACTCAGGAGCCCCAGAGCCCCAGAGAAGGGGAGGAGCTCAAGCCCGAGGACAAAGATCCAAGGGACCCCGAAGAGTCTAAGAAGCCCAAGGAGGAGAAGCAGCGGCGCCGCTGCAAGCCGAAGAAGCCCACCCGCCGTGACGCGTCCCCGGAGTCCCCTTCCAAAAAGGGACCCATCCCCATCCGGCGTCACTAATGGAGGACGCCGTCCAGATTCTCCTTGTTTTCATGGATTCAGGTTAGTTGCCCACCGCTAAACTGGGGAGCCTGAGGGCGGTGTGGGAGCGGCGCGGGCGGAAAGGAGGTGAGAAGGAAAGGCAGGTTAGGGGCGAGTGGGAAGAGACGAGGCTCAGCTGGCCAGCCCGGGACCGGGGGTCAGGGTGAGGCGGCGAGGGCTCCCCCAAACTTCCCAGGATGCCAGGGGCGCCCTGGTGGCCAAAGGCTTGTTGGACGGCGGGGCGCACCCCGTGCGTCCCGCTGGAGACAACCTGAGGTCTCGGAGCTGGTGCCCCGGCTACGCGACTGAATCCCGAACGCACCCCAGATTTGGAGCTGCACACCCAAACGGCATTGGTAAGTCACTTGTTTTGCGCGCTTTTCTTCCTCCTAGAAAGACTAGTCTCAAATAAGTTGGCCTTCTCAGGTGTCCAAAATGTGGTTCGGAGGTGCGCACGCCAACTTTCACGATGTGAGAGCAGCCGCGCTGTAGAGACACTGTTGAAATGTGTGGAAAGTAATCAGAATGGAATGGGCGAGAACTCTGGAGACTGACCACCCGGGAGGGAAGTCACGCGCGCGCGGCGCCTAA
Source organism: Hylobates moloch (assembly GCF_009828535.3). Classification (NCBI taxonomy): domain Eukaryota; kingdom Metazoa; phylum Chordata; class Mammalia; order Primates; family Hylobatidae; genus Hylobates; species Hylobates moloch. The sequence continues at coordinate 2,664,728 of NW_026652309.1, read as the reverse complement.
GCAGCTCAGAGCCGGGAGCCCAGGTCCCAGAGCTGACAATTAAGCCGCGGGACCTCCGCGCCAGTGCCCCCCGCTGCCGCGCGCCTGCCTTGGCCGCTACAGCCCGCCTCCCGGCGCTCGCGGGACAGAGACCGCCTCAAAGAGCTTGCGCACCTGCCCGCGCGCGCCGGAGCTGACCTCTCCCGGCGGCGGGCGGTTAAGGGAAAGTACTTGGGGGAAAGGTAGAGGAGGTAAGGGGACCCTTGGGGGTGCCCCTATGGGCTACCAGGGTTGAACGCACAGGCATGGTCACGTCGGGGTATTGCCAAGCTTTTGGCGCAGCTGGTCGGGTGGCCAGGCTGCATGCGGCTTAGCAGGAGACGTCCTGGGCTGTTTGCGCAGGACCTCTGGAGGCCCTAGAGATGGTCGCAAGCGGAAAGGTAAAGTGGAAGAAGGAACAGGCTGGAGAGGGGTGTCGCGTCTAACATCAGGATAACTTACAATTCGTTTCCAAAGAGCGCGGTACGCACAGAGCTGGGGAAAGGTGTTGGATCCGGCGCCAGTCCTTGGACGATCAGTCGAAAAGGAGGCAGGGGCCGGCGGCTTCGGCAGCCTTGGGGAGGGGAGGCGAGGCGGCGTGCTCCGGCCATTTTCAGCTCGGGTGGAGTTAAGTTTAGAATCTGTAACCTGGAGGGGAATCTGCTCTGATGACCCAGCACAAAAACGGCCGCAATCTGGTAACGCACCTTCAGAAGGGAAGGCGTGCTCTCCTCGCCAGTCCTGGGAGGAAAAACCGATAAGTGAAATGTCTTTAAAAAATCTCATCCGACTTGGAAATTGCTTTTTTTTTTTTTCCTGGTGTGCGTGTCTCGTTTTGCGCCGGCTTGAATTATTCGGATGACAATGATTTGGAGGAATAGTAAAGCGTTTTGAGGGCTTGAGATGAATGACGGTCAGGTTCTTAACTCCTAAGAAAAGGATGATGATGGAAGGAAAATACCTTAAATGGTCTTCCTTCCAGGACCGATTCCGTAGGAAAGGCGTCGCGGCGCCCAAGACTTAGTTCTGCCGGGCTGCAGCGCAAACTGTGGTTGGATGCCTTTGTGGTCTTCCCTAATAAATACGGAGAAGCCCGTTTATTTGCAAGTGGTTTTCTGCGACAGCAATGTTAGTCTCAGAAGTTTGGAGGCTGCGGAAGGGCTAGGCGTGCCCCGCTTTTGGCTTGCGCCTAAATCGAAATTCCTACTTAATGTAAACAATGACGGTGTGTTGCGTTCTGTGGCATTAAGTGTTCAGTTTTTCCTCTGGTAATGTCTCAGCCTGAGTTCACCAAGCAAAAGGTCTCTAGGGACAAGCAAGAGAAACCAGGGATTGTGTTGAATTTTTTTGGTGTGCCTTTCAAGTGTGGGAGCTATCTTCAGACTGGGTAGTCTGGGAGACCCGTTTTCCCACAGAGCTAGGTTTATTCATTAGAGAAATGAGCATGTTGCCTTGTTGCAGGATGAATAAACAAGTTTTTTAAAAGCCCTCCGTGTCGAGCCCACACCTCACACCCATCTTGCTGTTTTTTAAACAGAAGCCCAACACAGGGAGGTTTCCTGAACTGTAAGCAATGTACCATGTTCACATGTAGTGAGGAGGGGCAATCTAGTAACACACACAGTCTTTCAGACAGTCTTCCACAAACTGCCTCGCCATCTGCATTACAGCCCAATTGTGAAAACCTGTTACCTACCGGCACACTCTCTCCCCCGCTCAATTCCCCTCCCCCAGCTTCCCTCTACGCCCTGATTCAAGGGTGGAAAAGCCAGTGCAGACCATATAAAGCAACTGAGAGCTATACCGACCCCCGGGGAAAGCACCTATGACCCTCCCTGAGAAGACAGGATTTTGCTATATAGACTTAGCAAACCTTCTTTCTGCCTGAGAAACGTATTCAGCTACCTTCCTTTTCCAGAGCCATTTCTAGCAAGTTCCCCAAGCATTCCCAATTCACTAGTCTCCTAGCTGGCCCTTTGTCTCACCCTGCTCAACTGGGGTTAGCATTTGAATAGGCCCACTTGCCCCTTTTACATAGGTGAGGTCTGTGGGGTGAGGATATGCTCTCAAGAAATAGCAGATTAACCACATTAACCACAATTCACCATTAACCACATAGGTGAATTACCAGCCACTTTTAATATTTCAAATGGAGGGTGAGGGAGGAGGAGGAGCAGGAGAATAAAGCTAGTTAAACATGATGATATGCCCCCAATATTGAAGTTCTTTCCTTTACTACATTAATCATTTGCTTAATGGAAATTTGCTTTTGTGGGGGAGGGGAGGACGACCCAAAGGTACTCTTGTAACTGAACTTATTTGAGCTGGGAATTTATGTTGCAATGTTCCAATATTGTGTGGGGTCAACCTGATGTAGGTTTAAAGTTTTGCAAACAAAACTCTTTATGTTCATGAGAATTCAGGAATTAGAAATGTTACAGTTTGGGATTGTTTTGAGATGTTTCTTTAATGCACTGCAAGCCTTTCTCACCTGGAGTTGCTTACAGCCTTTGACACTTCAGCCTTCATTTTCTGCAGCTGTGTAGAAGGTTAAAGAGGAAGAAAGCTGAAACTTCAGTGTTGGTAAGAATGAGGTTTTTTGGTTTTTTAATAATCTACATGGATTTACCTCAATTATTAGTTATTATTATACTGCTCTTCAAGAGGGAAGCTTTTGAGAGGAAACTGAGCAGAAACCATGGTGTGAGTAAAGCATGTCTCAACTGGAAGGTGACCTATCACAAAAACCAAATCATTAAAATAAAATTAAGCCTCCGGGCCAGTGATGTCATGTGCCGGCTCAACTGCTGCTCTTCTCTAAAAAATCACCCAGCAGAGGGATGAGATGCTCAAATGACATCGTTAATCCCCACGTTCAAGAATGAGAGATGGAATTTCTTGTTCTGTTGTGGGGTTTTGACACTAATGACTCTATTTCCTATAACTTGATGTCCCAAACTGGAGCAGTGGCATCTAAGATGAAAGGCCCGGGGCTAGCAGCCCAGGTTGCTTCTAGCCATGGTCAAGTGGCCTTAGGTCAGACCCAACACCCCTCTGCCTCAGTTTCTTCTAAAATGAGGTCGCTGAATGAGATGATCCTATTTATCCCTTTCAGCTCCAAATGTCTAGACTGATTCGCTTAAGAAGCCTGGGGTTGTCCAATTTGACTCTATACTAGTGATTTTAACCCTAATGGAACTCCCAAAAAACTTCAAAAGCTGAGCAAATAAAAAGCACCAGCTAGGTATCGCGCCATTGCACTCCAGCCTGGCCTACAGTGTGAGACTCCATCTCAAAAACAAACAAAAAAAACAACAAAAAAACCCGAAAAACAAAAAAAGCACCAGCTATGAAGAAATCTGTTTTGTGTTGGTTTCATGTAAATTTTGTCAAATCTGCTTTACAGTTGGTTGCAAAATGGTCTCAAAAGGCAGTTTAGAGAATGCAGAATTCCACTGTGTCCTTTCCCTAAACTGGAAACATTTAGCCATCCGAAGAGTCGTATTTAGTGTGTGTTTTATGTGTGTGTGTGTGTGTGTGTTCCCCACCTTCTGTCCCTGACCTTGGTGTCTAAGAACAAGCTTTTCAGAGCAGGAGCAGGCAGCATGGTTGCAAGTACTGACCTAGTACTGCAGCTTGGAGAGGCTAACTACTGTGGGAGATGGCAGACTGATGGGAACATTGGTTAAGTGACCACAAGTGTTGTTGAAAGTTTTTTGGTAACAGTTTTAAGTGTTCTGGTTAAGCTAGACCTGAAAAAAAATGATATCGAAGCTACAGCCATTTGAGATAAGCCAGTTTTCTCAACCTTTTTTTTTTCATGATCACTCCCCTCTTAGCTTCTTCAGACATGTTTCTTATTTGCCCCTCCCCATGACATTTTAATACCACAGACATATAGCTATACCCCATTATCTGTTTATGTACTGCAGGACCTTGCCACAGCTAAGACTTTTTTGCACACTGCATCCCCCAAAACCAATTTTGCCTCCATCACACATGCATGGGATAAACAAAGCAAATATTTAAAACAAAACAAAACAAAAAAACAACAAAAAACAACAAAAATCTAGTTCTGTCAAATTAAGTGATTTAGCACCCATTTTCGTTTTATAATTTCTTTCTTACATATCAAAAGGCCATACGTGGGGGGTGGGGGGACATCAATTTTTTTACTGGTATTTGTTTTCTTTCCCTTGTTTAAAAATCTCATGAGTTTTTTCAAATGCCTCCAATAGCTATACTGGTCCAAGCACTAGTGGCCATTAATTCACAGGGCAGAGAAGCCAGAATAAACAGCCTAGTGACTTAGTTCTCCCAAGGCCAAGAGCCTGCAATGCGGGGCCACCATCACCTGTTGACAGTGCTCAGCCAGCAGAGGCAGGACTCTGCCTGCAACTATTCCCGGGTAGAAATGGGGAGGCTGCATTCCCAGCTCCCACTGGGCATGGCCTGTGTGTTTATTTTTTGTGTTTATTTTAGGGTAAGTATGTTACAAATTAGCAGGGCACATGGCTATGAGAAAGGCCAACATAAACCCAGGCAGCAGGGACAGAGGGTAAGTGGTGACAGTAAAGTGGGGAGAGATTTAAGGAAGACAAAAGGAAAAGAAGAATTTGAGGGATCGCAGAAAAAAGGAAGATGTGGGTAGACAAGAGAACCCCTGGGAAGGAGCAGAAAAGATTTAGAAATGGGGAAGGGGGTCACAAAGCCAGGAAATTTGGGGATTATAAAGAAAGTTGTTTGAAGGAATGAAGAGAGTCTTGAAGAGAGAAAGGTTGAGGGCAGCTTCAAGTATCTGGTGGCTGAGGGGGTCAGAACCAGGTGCATCAAGGGACAGACTTCAGCTCAACATCAGGAAGTGCATTTTTAAAAGCCAAATATGGCATTGGAGGGCTACCAATGAGGCTCACAGATTCAACACCGTTAACATCACTTGTCCCCCTGAGAGTTTCTTACAGACCTGGTCCAAAAATTCCAATTTCATAGGTGTGGAGTTTTCATACAAGTACTTCAATTGCTACACTCAAAGAGAAAGATTTAACACCTAGAAATCTAGCTGTCTAGCTCCAAGGCTAAAGCCTTGGGTTTTGGTTCATAGCAAGGTTGGTCTTCAAGGTCCCCACTCTCAAACTTGAGGGGTCCAAGGGCACAGGCCAAAGACTGGCAGCCAGCAGAAGACCACGTTTCTTCTCCCCCCAATCCCATGTGAGAGCTGGTTTCTGAGTGTCCTGGCTTATGTCGCTGTCTCAATTAGATTTCATTAGGAAAATTTGCTCTGGGTAATTGAGGTTGTTCTAGAAGGTGAAATATACCATTCCCCTTAAACAATGATGCCCAGAAGCCCCCAGGGTGGCTGGAATTTCCACCACGAATTGCAGGAATTTTAAGCAGAGCTTCCACTAAAGCCAAATTTACCTTCCGAGATTCCCTCTTTCCCCTCCAACCCCTACTTTTGCCTCTCTCTTAGTTGCTTTCCCATGGTGCTGTTCATCTTTTCTGGAATGGCCTCTCCTCCCCTGAAATTCTTTGCTGCATCATCAGCTAGTCTGGAGAAAGAATCCACAAATGTCTGGACCCACTGTTCAAGCACAGGTGGTCAGAGGACAGTGGCATGCCTTGGCTGAAACAGAATTTGGGGCACCTTTTGAGATGGTTGCTGAGCTACAGCTAATTAGCTGAGTGAAGGGGTCTGAATTCATGATGGGGGCTTTTTAATCTGAGCATATCAAGTATTTTCATAAAGACTGTTTCCACTGCCTCTAATATCAGCCTTGCATCTGCCTCTAACCTGGTATCTTGCCTCATCCATTTGAGGCCTTTTTCCTTTAGCTGGCATTTGCTTCAAACAGCCTGGCCACGCAGACCCCTCTGCAGACAGCAGTATGCTACTGCCTCCACCGGCCAAGGCGGGCAGAGGAGAGGCTGAAGGGAAAAGGATGGCAGCAGCAAGTCTTGATTGAAAAGTAATTAATTGTACAGCTTCAAAGTCTATTACTACTCAGTCAGCACTCAGAAAACATTTGTCACTGGGAGGCTGAGAAACTTCATAGTTGCCTAAATTCTTTACTACCTTCTCTTTCTGCTTTTACTTTTTCCTCAATTGAAAGAAACCCACTGACAACTAATGACATGAATGGGCTACAGAGAAGGCACTTCTGCAAACTTCACCACCCACCTCCTCCCTGCAAAGCCGCAGACCAAAAGGAAAATGACTACCAAAAAAATACTGTTTTTCGTGGTTTCCGTTCCCTTCCCTTTCACCCACCTCCCTTCCCTCTCTCTACTTTGCCTTCTCTTTGTTGGCTACAGGGATAAACCCAGAAAGCTGACAGGTAGCTACCTAAACTTGAGATACGCCTTGTGCTTTTGGTAATGAGTAAGAATCCCAGAATGTAAGTAGAAACACAATTACTTGTTGAATACATGTGCCATGAAAGCGTCAATAGAGAGGTGAGACTAAGTTTGGGAAGCCCAGGGCATCACGTGGGGCTACCAAGGAATGGGGCTGTAATGGTGCTGTTCAGAGAATCAATGGTAAAGAAATACATACATTCTTTCCATTGGGGATTCCATATTTTCAAAAGGCCACTGTTTGCCACCTGTGGCACCTGGGCCATTTGGCTTTCCTCAGAAATGCAGAGTTTAATGGAAGCATGAGAAATTTTTCCCATCCCCTCCCCCCCCCCCTTTTTTTTTTTTTTTGTGAGGAGTCTCGCTCTTTCACCCAGGCTGGAGTGCAGTGGCGCGATCTCGGCTCACTGCAGGCTCCGCCCCCCCGGGGTTCACGCCACTCTCCTGCCTCAGCCTCCCGCGTAGCTGGGACTACAGGCGCCCGCCACCTCGCCCAGCTAATTTTTTGTATTTTTAGTAGAGACGGGGTTTCACCGTGTTAGCCAGGATGGTCTCGATCTCTTGACCTCGTGATCTGCCCGCCTCGGCCTCCCAAAGTGCTGGGATTACAGGCGTGAGCCACCGCACCCGGCCTCCATCCCTTTCTTAGTACATCAAGTGCAGACGCTATTATTTTTAAGTAGCCAAGTATACACAATTTTCAAGTAAACCATCCCTGGGTTTCGACAGCCAATCCTGTCCTCCCCTACTTGACACATCATCTCACTGCAGCCCTGCACTCCAGCACACAGCCCCTCAGGACAGGGGTCAAGCCTGGCACACAGCTTCTCTCCATCCCAACTCAGCCTTTTTTTCAGGCACCAGCCTCTCCTGACTTCCTCTTCCTCAGCTGCATAAACACATTAATAGACTTTCCTTCCTCAGTCCTATCACATATTTATCTTTTCCCATGATGGCAATCCATCCAGCACTGGAAAGCTATGTTTAAGGTACTTTGCTATTACACAATTATGATGGCAGATCCTAAAACGCCTCTGGCAAGGTTAGGCCCCAGACGACGCTGCCCACTAACATCCAGGACCGGCCATCTCCCTCCAGATCAAGGCCACGTTTCTGTCTTGAACTAGCAAAATTAGCAGCCTTCAGGAGGATCACCAGACAAGCTAACCAATTAGGCCAATCAAGGTAGACCCCAGTAAACCCACCAGCCGATCACCCCTAGCTGTTACCATACCGGATTCCTCAGATCCCTGTGGCTTTTCAGGTGCAACAGGTGGATCAACTCCTCGAACATTTGGCCACACTTCTGGGGTTCCTGACCCCACTACTGATGTTTCAACTCTTAGCTCCACTCACCTAAAGGACTTAGGTTTTTCAGAGTCTGGTAGCCAGTCACTACAGAGAAATAACAGTAGTGGAAAAAAGGGGGAATATCAGGGTTAAATACTGGGATTTATTCTTCTTGGTCTTAATTTACCTTTAAGGCAATTCCTATTCAAATCTAAGGGTCCTTTCTCAGCTTACAGTGGTGATTTTCAACTGGGGGAGATTTTGCCCCCCAGAGGACATTTAGCAAAGTCTAGAGACATTTTTGGTTGTTAAAACTAAGGGGATGCTACTGGCATCTAGTGGGTAGAGGCTAGGGATGCTGCTCAACATCCTACAATGCACAGGGCAGTCACCACAACAAAGAATTGCCTGGCCCCAAATACCACCAGTGCAGAGGCTAAAGCACTAAGTCTAGATGAGATGTGCTGAGTGGTTCTGAAACCCCTTCCTCTGGTGTGCTCCCATCTCTCCCTTCTGAGTCCTCCCTGCTCACTCCTGGACTGCCTCCCTTTTTCCTGTCCAGTGCGCCAATTGTTCAAGATTCTATTACCAAATGTGTTTCTTCCCTAAAGAGTTTTATCTGACTCCATAAATTCATCTTTGTAAGGACGATTGCCAATTTGAATGTGTGATCTTTATCTTTTTCTAAACTTCAGACCTTTCCTTCCAGATAACGGGCTGCAAAAATCTCCATCCCAACTGCCCAAAGTTCCTTCAACTCTGCCATGTCTAAAACCAAATCAGCACTGCCACCTTGCCAGCCCCTCCCACTGACTTCCCTGTCCCACTCCCAGTGTTCCATCCATCTGGGTGCCACACTTTGGCTCTTCCATCTTTTGTGTCTTTCTAGCATAAGAGCTGCTCCAGGAGGATCCTTTGGGACCCCTCTTGAGTGCCGTCCTTCAGCCTTCCTGCTTCCTTCACCGTGCTAGGTCTCTCCTTTAAACATCTCCTTTGTGCATAACCCCTTTCCTTTGTTCTCTATCGGGATCATCCTCCATGCTGCTTCTGCTTTTCCTAAAAGTAGGCTCAAATCCTCACTTGCAGAACAAAAAACTTTCAACATCCTTTCCGTTTCCTGCCAAAATAGCCTCAAAAGTGCTTGCCCTCATACTCCATGGCATCCTCAGAGAGATTCTATCTAATTTCTCCTGACTTTTCTCCCCCTGCTACCCAAGAGCCTGCCAAGGTGGCCAGTTGTGTTTACCCAGCCACGCCCCATGTTTCCTACCATTAAATCCTTTGTTCGTGGTGGGCAAACCGTCTCCCATCCCCCACTACCACCTTCTATTCACAGCCAAGGCGTCTATCCTTCCTTGGAGGCCCATATAAAAAGCCATTTTCTCCACCAAGACTTTCAAGGTCCCCCTAAGCGGAAGTCCCTTCTTTCATTTGTATGCTGCTCTACTCTCTAGGATGAGGAATTGGTATTTGCCTAACTTTTTTTTTTTTTTTAGTCACCTCCATGCATGTGCTCCCCTGGCAAATAATCATGATATCAGAAAGAATGAACAAAGGGATCCCACAGACACATGAGGGTGTCGAACAGAGACCCTGAACCCGTTCCTCGACAAATGGTACTTTGGGGGTGAGCGCGAGGCCTGACTAAAGCAAACCACCCCTTCAGAGCACCCATCGCAGCCTCCCTGGGGCTCCAACCCCAATGTCTACTGACCTTCCACTTGTGCAGGCTCAGCATCCCTGGGGCCTCAACTCCTTATCCATCCTGGGCTGCTCCTCGCAGTAAGCCCTCTCCTTGGGGTCCTGGCCCTCTACCTCCCAGCCCTGGAAATCTTGCTCCTCACCTTGCCCGGCAGCGGCACCCCGTTGGCTAGGTTAGCCTGCCGCCATCAACACACCCAAGGGTTGGCCCCTGGGACCCCACCTCTCTCCCGAGGCTCGGCAACCTGTGGCATGAGGAAGAGTGACCCCACGGCGCTAGCGGTCCTCGCAGTCTTCCAGGCCTAACCGCCATACACCCGCCCCCCAACAGCTTCCAACCACCCCAGCAGCACCTCTTCGGGCGTTCCAACGCGGCGCCTCCTATTGGACCTCCCACCCATATCCGGTTTCCGGTCTGACGCCCCCTGCTCATTTGCCAGGCAGCCTTGATTGGCATGACCCCTGCCCAATGGCTGACCCGGCGCTGGGGTCGGAGGAGAGTGAGTTGGTGTTGGGACCCAGTTGGGCCATTCAGTGGATGCCCAAGTGGTTAAGCCGTTTTGCGTGGGTGTAGCTGGCCAAAGTTTGAATCAAAGTTCAGTGTTGACATCTGGAAGTTGTAGACCCATAGAGCCAAAGCGATATATCTTTGGGGGATCCCAAACGTTTCCCAGGGTCCAACTGTGTTCTCCTCCTTCCATGCTGCGTGGCCACGTGGATGGTGGATGCAGGGGGCAGGGATGCACGGTGCCTGTGGTACCCTGGCTCTAAGAGGGATGCGTTAGACTAAACGGGATCGCAACTTGCGGTGGTTCGCCCGCTTGCAGCTCTTATACAGCAGCCCGCGCCGTGCGCCCTGCTTGCTGCAGCCCGCCCTGTGTAACTCATCCAGCCTCCCCTCCCCCAGGGTCCTGCAGGTCAGGTGACCCCCTGCCTCCTGCCCAGCTGCTCTGTGCCTAGACGTGGCTTGCCAATCTGTCTCACTGGTGAGACCGACCTGATGCGCACCTGCCGGGTTTTACCTGACCCCCTAACAGCAGCTTTTCTCCCGGGTTCCAATCCCTCTGCAGACCCCAGACCAGAGCATAGCATGTGCACACACCAAGGCCACCAGGTGGTGTGGGTATTTACCTTTGGCTAGCTCTGAGCCCGCCGCAGCATGGTAGCGGGAGCGCAGCTGCGTGGGCAACCACCGGGTTTGTGGCCGGTTGGCGGGCTCAGTGCCGCCTCAGTGGGCTCTAGCAGTGGAAGAGTAAAGCGACTACCCTAAGATACCCAGAGCGAGAGGAGAGGGGCTGGAAGGGTGCTGGAGACAGGCTGTAGTGGGGCTAAAGTAGCTGACTGACCGGCGCTGCAGCCGGTGCCCGAAGCAGCGAGCAGCGCACCTCAGCTGTGGTTGCCGCGCGGCATGGTATTTATCTGTGGGTTCAGTGCGCACAGAATTGTCCAGTCTCGAAACCACCCTAAACCGGCATTAAACCCCAACCAAAATCCCCTTTAACCCTTCCCTAGAACAGCAGGACCTGCGAAACTCTGAGGCCGCTTTGTGAGGTCTCCCTCTGCGCAGCACGCCCCCCCACCCCTCTCTCGGTGCCGCCGCAGCTACTCCCTAGGGGGCTTTGCTCTTGGTGGTACGCACCCGAGACCTTCTTATTCCCCTGCGTCACCATCCACATAAACAAGGGAGCACCCTGCTTGCGCCGCTGTGGGCCACTGCGGAGACCCCTAGAGTGTGATGGGAGTGGGGGCTGTTAAAGTGCTTTACTGGAGCCAACCTCAGCAAGCGACAAACAAAAGCAGCAAAAAGTACACCCGAGGCATTTAAAAAACAAATTGCGTGCTCGCATACTCGGCATCCCCTCTCCCTCGCCTCTCTCTGCTTCTCTGGTGGGCTCACGACCACCTGTCGCATCCCCATGCGTGCCTGCGCCCCTTCCCAGGCACCAAAAGCCTTGCGCTCCGGACTAGGGGCTTGAGATCCAGGGCTGCCTGGAGGCTGGGGGCTATGACTCAGAGTTTCAGGGATATCCTGGGGTGATGAAACCCTTCTTCAGTCCCCCCTCCCCTGAGGAGTCGGTTGGGTTGGGGAGGGAGGGTTTCAGCTCCTGTACTCCAGCGTCCCGAGGCCCACGTCTTGCGTCACGTGTCCCGCAACGCAGGAGAGCTTTCTCTGGCCAGCGGAGAAGCGGAGAAAGACTCCAAATCAGTCAGGGAGAGGAGTGGAAGGAGCCAGAACGTCCCTGCGAGGCCTGCGCTCATCAGCCCCCTTACCCAAAGTCCCGGGCCCCTGGCGCCAGGAGCAGGCTCCTGGAGCCGGAGCCAGCTCGGCACTGGAACCGGCGTCCTCTGGTGGCGGAGAGAGAGCGCTACTGGCGATTTTCGGACCGAATCGGCACGCTCGTCAGATCCAAGCAGGCGGGACTGGCCTGGAGCAAAAAGAAAGAGAGAGGAGGGCATAAGGACAGACCAAGGAAGAGGGGCTGGGGGGCAGCCTGGGGGCATAAAAAGTGGCTAGGAAGGAGCCAAGACTCCACCAGCAGCAATTGAGTTGCTTCAGCCTCAGTCTAGGGTTCCAGGCCTTGAACCCCCCAACCTCACAAGGGTTGGAAAGTGAGGCTGGTGAACTTTCCAGCTGGTACTTTGATTTAAAAATAATAATAATAATTTTTTCACCCTAGTTCGGTTGGGTGCTCCATCTTACGGAGCCCCAAACTTATTTTGAGAGGCCGCCACCGTGTTATGGGCGTGCGCAACTGCCTCGACGGCAATAATATGTCAGGACAACGCGATATCCCCCCTGAAATCGGGGAACAGCCCGAGCAACCACCTTTGGAAGCCCCAGGGGCAGCTGCCCCCGGTGCTGGGCCTAGCCCAGCCGAAGAGATGGAGACCGAACCGCCTCACAACGAGCCCATCCCCATCGAGAATGACGGCGAGGCCTGTGGACCCCCAGAGGTCTCCAGACCCAACTTTCAGGTCCTCAACCCGGCATTTGGGGAAGCTGGAGCCCATGGAAGCTACAGCCCACCTCCTGAGGAAGCAATGCCCTTCGAGATCGAACAACCCAGCTTGGAAGTCTTCTGGCCTACACTGGAGCAGCCTGGATTCCCCAGTGGGGCCCATGCAGGCCTTGAGGCCTTCGGCCCAGCACTCATGGAGCCCGGAGCCTTCAGTGGTGCCAGACCAGGCCTGGGAGGATACAGCCCTCCACCAGAAGAAGCTATGCCCTTTGAGTTTGACCAGCCTGCCCAGAGAGGCTGCAGTCAACCTTTCTTACAGGTCCCAGACCTTGCTCCAGGAGGCCCAGGTGCTGCAGGGGTCCCCGGAGCTCCTCCCGAGGAGCCCCAGGCCCTCAGGCCGGCAAAGGCTGGCTCCAGAGGAGGCTACAGCCCTCCCCCTGAGGAGACTATGCCATTTGAGCTTGATGGAGAAGGATTTGGGGACGACAGCCCACCCCCGGGGCTTTCCCGAGTTATCGCACAAGTCGACGGCAGCGGCCAGTTCGCGGCAGTCGCGGCCTCGAGTGCGGTCCGCCTCACTCCCGCCGCCAACGCGCCTCCCCTCTGGGTCCCAGGCGCCATCGGCAGCCCATCCCGAGAAGCTGTCAGACCTTCTAACTTCACGGGCACCAGCCCCCGGATGGAGATCTCCGGACCCCCGCTCGAGATTGGCAGCGCCCCCGCTGGGGTCGACGACACTCTCATCAACATGGGCAGCCCCCCAATCGCGCTTGACGGCCCGCCCATCAAGGCCTCCGGAGCCCCAGATAAGAGAGAGCGAGCAGAGAGACCCCCAGTTGAGGAGGAAGCAGCAGAGATGGAAGGAGGCACAGCCGCTGAAGCCGCGGAGGGAGGGAAAGTCCCCTCTCCGGGGTACGGATCCCCTGCCGCCGGGGCAGCCTCAGCGGATACCGCTGCCAGGGCAGCCCCTGCAGCCCCAGCCGATCCTGACTCCGGGGCAGCCCCAGAAGATCCCGACTCCGGGGAAGCCCCAGCCGATCCCGACTCCGGGGCATTCTCAGCCGATCCCGACTCTGGGGCAGCCCCAGCCGATCCCGACTCCGGGGCAGCCCCTGCTGCCTCAGCCGATCCCGACTCCGGGGCGGCCCCTGACGCCCCAGCCGATCCCGACTCCGGGGCGGCCCCTGACGCGCCAGCCGATCCCGACTCCGGGGCGGCCCCTGACGCCCCAGCCGATCCAGATGCCGGGGCAGCCCCTGAGGCTCCCGCCGCCCCTGCGGCTCCTGAGACCCGGGCAGCCCATGTCGCCCCAGCTGCGCCAGACGCAGGGGCTCCCACTGCCCCAGCCGCTTCTGCCACCCGGGCAGCCCGAGTCCCCCGGGCGGCCTCTGCAGCCCCTGCCTCCGGGGCCAGACGCAAGGTCCATCTCAGACCCCCCAGCCCCGAGATCCAGGTTGCCGATCCGCCTACTCCGCGGCCTACTCGCGCGTCGGCCTGGCGGGGCAAGTCCGAGAGCAGCCGCGGCCACCGCGGGTACTACGATGAAGGGGCGGCCAGCAGCGACGAGGACTCCAGCGGAGACGAGTCCGACGATGGGACCTTCAGATGCGTCCGCTGGTTTCAGCATCGGCGAAATCGCCACCGCCGAAAGCCCCAGCGCAACTTACTCCGCAACTTCCTCATACAAGCCTTCGCGGGCTGCTTCGGTCGATCTGAGAGTCCCCAGCCCAAAGCCTCGCACTCTCCCAAGGTCAAGAAGATACCCCTGGCGGAGAAGCGCAGACAGATGCGCAAAGAAGCCCTGGAGAAGCGGGCCCAGAAGCGCGCAGAGAAGAAACGCAGTAAGCTCATCGACAAACAACTCCAGGACGAAAAGATGGGCTACATGTGTACTCACCGCCTGCTGCTTCTAGGTAATGCGGCGGACTCTGCCTGCGGGCAGCAGGGCCGCCGGGGAACTGGGGAGGGGGTGGCAGGGCTGCCTGGTGGGGCTCAGGGCTCGGCAGTGGGAGGAGGGGGTCCAGCCAAAGGCGGGAAGAACTTGCTAGAAAGTTCCAGGGAGGGACCCTAACTTTGCCCTGGGAGCGGGAGGGGATCTTGGGTGGATTCGGGTGGCCGAAGTATATGCCCTCCAGGGAGAAAAGTGATGCCGAGCGACACTGAGGGTCGTTTCCGGCGGGACAGGCCAGCGCCAGCAACCGTAAGCTGGACAGGCAGGGGCTTCAGGTGAGCCAGGAACTGCCGGGGAGGGGCCCCGGGGCCCCGGGGCTCCCCTGGCTACGCTGGTGGGGTCCACGGTGGGCTGGGGTCATTGGGGAAGGCGCGCCCCCGCCTCGCCTGGCACGGCTGCTTGGACTCAGACAGCTTGTCATTGGTGTGTGTTGGTGTCCATATTCTGTGTTCGCCTGTGCATGATACGCTCAAGTGTCCCCTGTTCCTATCCCGGCACCCCCAAATTACCCGCCGACTGTGTACTTGTACTTGGGAACGGGCTGTCTTGTGGTTTGCGCCATGGCGCGGGCAAAAAACTTTCAGTGTTCGCACACTCTGGTGGTACCTGCACCCGGGCGCTCTGCGGCGAGCCGTGCGGAGGACATGCGGGGAAGGTGGCGGGGCCTCCCGGGAAATAAGCGGGGCCCCTGGCCTGGGGGAGCGGGGGATCGCTTTTCGCCGGCCTCCATAACCTTGTTCCTGTATGTCTTTCTCTCTTTTTCCTTTTGCGCTAAGCGTTTCCTCACTTCTCATTCGTTCGCCAAACCCTCCCGCCTTTACGGTTGAAAAACCAGACACACAGGTATCTGGGGCGCCCGGGGCTGCACACATCAGTTCGGTATTCTGCACCACACAGCTCGCCTGGTTGGGGGATGGGGGAAGGGGAAACACAACCTGCTGTAGGCAAGTCCGGATCCCAAACCACGTGGGGGCTGGTTCCAAGGGGGTGGGCGTGGCTGTGTTGAAAAAATATGAAATAATTTTTCTTCCTAGCGAAGAGCCCGAGGTAAGCCAATCATTTTTACAAAGAGTACAGTAGGAGGGGCTTGGTTTAAAAAGATGGGGGTTATGTGTTGTGAGTGGAATGTCACCTTTGTGTTTAAAATGCAACTAAAATAAAAGTTTTCAAAAAATGCTCTGAGTGTATTTGAAGTGTGTGGACAAAGTATGGCAAAACCGTGAATATGACTTGTGAAAACAAGTAAATGTTTGCATGTGAATTTTTTCAAGCAGCTTTAGCTGGGGGCAAAGAGGCTTGTCAAAGGTAAGGTCTTCTGCAAATTGGCTCTGGATACAAAAAATATATAAAGGTATTTTGATTACAGAAGTTAAAAATCGTGGTATTCTCGTCAGGAGGGTATTTTGGTGGCCTTCTACCTTCCCCCTCCTCCTCTGCTCACATTTCCCTACCTCTTGGTGCCCTCCCCTCTCCAGGATCCCCCTCCTTACCCCACAGCAAGACCCTCTCCTGTATCTCCCAGTCTTTCCCTGGCCATTGCCAGTTCCCCACCCTCCCCCCAGCCCCCCAAGATTTCTTAACTTCAAATCTGGGGCATTAACTATTTTTGCCACATTTAATCAAAGCATCAATTAGCAATGGTCTGAATATGTGGTTTAAATGAAAACTTCCAAACAAACTTCACAAGCTTAATTTTTACATTTTATTCTCTAAGACTTTCTCTGAGACCTTTCAAGGGATTTCAAGATCACAGTTTTTAAGGCTGCGCTACATTTGTTAAATATGTTAGAATGTGTGATGGTTTTTTATTAATAGCATTATTGGCATATAACTGTGCTGTTGTGATGTGGCTCTCACAAACCACAATTTTAAACGTGAGAATCATTTTATGTATGCCCATCCAGGTAGCTCATGACATTATCATTTACCCAAAAACATAGAATATGGTAGTTGTTTTAAATTTCAAATGTCTCAACTACACTAAAGCTACCAAACATTAAATGACAATGCACTAGTTTCCCTGCAGACAACTGATTTTGCCATGACAGACCCATTTCAATAATCCAGGCACAGCTCTGGGAAGCAAACCTGTAAATTGGGGGAGGGAGGACACAAATGCCTACAGACAGGAGACCCAAGTGACAGTGTGCACCTAGCCCCTAACTGTCAAATTGGTGATGTGCCTGACATGCGGGGCCTCAGTTGCCTCCTTTGTGAAATGAAGCTTTCCTAGCAGATCTCCACTAAGGAATGCTTTTGCGCCATGATTTGAGTCTTCTATTCTTCCTGGGGGTGGAGGGTGGAGGAGTCACAGTCCACTTATATCAGGACTGGAGACTTATACCATAGATTGTGCAGCCATCAATCCTGCAGCAAACTGTCCATGTTTGGGACCAGTCTTAAGAATATTAGAAGTTTCCTTTGTCTCCCCTTATTTTGTCACCGGGAGTAAAAATTAACTTTAACAAAAGGAAATTTGCTAGGGTCACCTTGCACCTTGTCCTGGCTTTGTTCTCGGGTGCTGGTGGCCAAACACCTTTGGATGCAGCATAGTCCAGAAGGTGGGCTGGTAAACCATGGGCCATGTCTAACATAAGCCTGAAATATGATAGCCAGTGTTAGCTGCTAGCTGAAACTGTACCACTGCAGTTTGTCAAAGCAGGCTACAGTTTTTGACCAGGCTTCCTTTTGCAGAGGTGACGTCCCTCTTCTGGACCTGAATTATTGATTGGGGACAGGGAGAGGAGGAAGGATGAGGACTTACTCACATGTAGGAAAAGACGTTTTACTAACTTTCTAGTCCCAACATATAAAACAAGACATCCATACATCCCTACCGCTGAAAATGCAGATCAAATGGCTGTCCTTTGATATGGTTGCTAATTTGTGACATGCAGATTCATCCGTTGCTTGAAAAAATGTATGTTCCTGTGCTTATCCTTTCTGTTTTTATTGCCAGGACAATTTAATCTCATTACAGGGAATCTTAAGAAATCAAAGAGAGAGAGAGAGAGAGAGAGAAAGATAGATAGAAATCAGTAATACGATTAAAATTCTAAAATATCTGAAGAGTTCTTTTTAAAGAAGCCTTTTTCTTACTCAACACTATCCACCAATAGACTGTTTCCATGTTTCTGTTACATTTTAAAATAATTTTGGTGGCTTAAACATTTTTTAAAACTTCATTTAGGTGTGATTTCCTCCTTAAGAACTGAAGGGGGCTAATAGATCAGAGTTTCTTAGTATCTGCCACATTTATTAAAATTGTGCAGGCAAATGCTATATATAATAATGGGTATTCTGCTGCTATGATGCTTTATTTATACAGTGAATCATAATTAATTGTATGATTATTTATACCACCAAGTGCAACAGTGATGCATTGTATTCCATCTTGCAGAAGCACCTTTTTATTTTTCTTTGCTCTCTCTCTCTCTTTTTTTTTTTTTTAAACATACAGCCATTTTTTTGTATTCTAAATGCCTCCACTGAGCTTTTGGTATGGTGGGAAGGACATGGCTTATGAGGTCACAAAATTTTGGAGTCCAGATAGATTTATTATTTTCTCTTTTCAGTCTCTAGTAAGATTCATGCTTCTCAAACGCTGAAATTCTACCTTGGTTTTAATTCTTACAGATTTATCTCAAAAAATTTTTCCCATATAGGTAGATTAATGTTTAAAATTTACCCATATTATTTACCATGGAAAACTGGTTCTAAGCAAAAAGAATTGGGGGTCATCCCCTTTCTGTATGTATCCTCCTAACTTGAAAAGGAAAATCTCACTGCTCTCAGTATTACTAGTAACCAGTAATAATAATAATAATAATAATAACACATTCTGATTACATTTTTGTTTGTTTGGTTTGAAACAAAGTCTCGCTCTGTCACCCAGGCTGGAGTGCAATGGCAGGATTTCCGCTCACTGCAACCTCTGCCTCCCAGGTTCAAGCGATTCACCTGCCTCAGTCTCCAGAGTAGCTGGGATTACAAGCATGTGCCACCATGCCTGGCTAATTGTTTGTATTTTTAGTAGAGATGGGTTTTCACCATGTTGGTCAAGCTGGTCTCGAACTCCTGACCTCAAGTGATCTACCCAGCCTCCCAAAGTGCTGGGATTACAGGCGTGAGCCACTGCGCCTGGCCACATTTTACATTTTTTAAAGCCTTTCACCTAGTCATATTTGTCTCTTGAAACAGTCCTGGGCAATAAAAACGTGATAGGGCCCCATTTCATAAGCAAATAAACCAAAAGCTCAGATATTAAATCTCAGGCTTTTTTTTTTTTGAGAAGGAGTCTCACTCTGTTGCCCAGGCTGGAGTGCGATGGTGTGATTTTGGCTCAACTGCAACCTCTGCCTCCTGGGTTCAAGTGATTCTCCTGCCTCAGCCTCCTGAGTAGCTAGGATTAAAGGTGCATGCACCATGCCTGGCTAATTTTTGTATTTTTAGTAGAGATGGAGTTTCGCCATGTTGGTCAGGCTGGTCTCAAACTCCTGACCTCGTGATCCGCCCACCTCATTCTCCCAAAGTTCTGGGATTACAGGCATGAGCCATTGTGCTCAGCCATAAGGCACTTTTACTCAAAGACTGCAAGGTAGGTAAAGGATCTCAAATTTCAAATTCAGATAAGATAATGCTTACCAGAAATGTGATAAGCTATAAAGCATTATTTAAATGTAAAGCATGATTATTCTAAGTATACTATGTGCTCTTAAAATCCCTTGCCAAATGACACGTGTCGAGTAGTCTGCTACTTTCTGAATTATAGCAAAACTCACAGATCCCTGGTTACAAATGTCCATTGAGTATATATGAAATGTGAGCCTCCCCATTTCTGAGATGGCTGTCATTGCTTTGGTAATATTTCATTTACACCTTTGCTTTAACTCATCTGCCAGCACTGCAACATTGCAGTCTTAGTTTGTTGTGGCTACTGTTTTCCTTTTTTTTTTTTTTTTAATGCAGGTTTTCTTTAAAGTATTTTGTTTCGTTTTGTTTTGTTTTACAGGGTGTAAAGCTTTTCTTCTTGTTTAGGTTTCCATTAAATAATAATTAATCATTATAATAATAAAATGCAGTTACTTTTCTGCATAGCTCTATTATAAGTATAGTGTTAGAATGTTTAGAATCCTGGCATGGATCTCATCATCTTATCAAAATAACTCTGCTCCATAGTCTTCCTAGTGATTTTTTTTAAAGTATGCCTTACTTCTAGTCCAGGCTAATTTCCATTTAGCAAGAGTCAGTGTGTGGCCTTAGAAATCACCTTTGACTTTTATGCAGAAGTTTAGTTGTTGTTGTTTTTAAGATGGAGTCTCACTCTGTCACCCAGGCTGGAGTGCAGTGGCACTATCTCAGCTCACTGCAACTTCTGCCTCCCAGGTTCAAGCGATTCTCCTGCCTCAGCCTTTCGAATAGCTGGGATTACAGACAAGCACCACCACACCTGGATAATTTTTTTGTATTTTTAGTAGAGATGGGGTGTCACCATGTTGGCCAGGATGGTCTGGAAATCCTGACCTCAGGTGATCTGCCCACCTTGGCCTCCCAAAGTGCTGGGATTACAGGCATGAGCCACCGCGCCCGGCCAGAAAGGTTAGTATTAAGCAAAAAATAAATTTATTTTTAGAGAAAGTAACCGAGATTTGAAATTCCCAATGCCAGCCATGCTCCTTCTTAATTTTAGAGTTAGTTTTTCCTCCAAATAAAACTTACTCCCAACCCCAGCAAAATTGTGGCTCTTCAAATGCCTCTAAATAACTCTGAGGAGACACATCAGTAGCGAACAACAATTCGTTTCTACACTTCTTAGCTTCTTTTACCTGTAGTAGCAAATGTGAGGTTCCTCTCAAACCCACTCATGCCATTTGCCCATTTAAAAATCAAATTTCTCAGGAGGAGTAGCAATTTTCAAGAGAGAAGGGACAGGGCCAATTGATGTCACAAGGTCCTCACCATCAATTAAAACTAGTCAACGGCGGGAACTAAAAGCATTGGGCAGCCTAATTGACCATCTCTGACCCCTTGGAATAGGGACTAGGAGACTCTGGCCCTAACACGCACCTTCACAGATTTCATTAAATTAGACTGAACGGAGCTTTTGTTCCCATCAGATTCCTGTTCCGGCCTGTGGTCACCCTAAGCATAAGATCATGTTCTCTTTAGGAAGGAAGAGGCGAATGGACCTGAGCCTCTCTTTGGGAGTTCTGCTGAAGAGTCTGCAAGTCCTAAGTGGCCTTTATGCAGTTTAGAGACTGGAAGAAAGGCACAAATACAAATTGGGGGAAAGAAGCCCCTGAACAAAGGAGAGGAGAGGTATTTCAAAAAGAGGATATATTCTTTTTTTTTTTTTTTTTTTGAGATGGAGTTTTGCTCCTGTTGCGCAGGCTGGAGTGCAGTGGTGCAATCTCGTCTCACTGCAACCTCCGCCTCCTGGGTTCAAGCAATTCTCCTGCCTCAGCCTCCCGAGTAGCTGGGATTACAGGCATGCGCCACCATGCCACACTAATTTTGTATTTTTTGTAGAGACGGGGTTTCACCATGTTGGTCAGGCGGGTCTCGAACTCCCGACCTCAGATGATCTGCCCGCCTCAGCCACCCAAAGTGCTGGGATTACAGGTGTGAGCCACGGCACCTGGCCTTTTTTTCTTAGTTCCCCCAAAAAGAGGGCCAGCTACTAGAAGCAAAGTTACAATTTGAGAAATCTAGAGTCTTTTTTAAAGGGTAACATGCTCAACCCAGTGCTTGGCACATATAAGTGCCCCAAAATTGTTTTGGGTTTTTTGGGTTCTTTTTGTTGTTTCTTGTTTTTTGAGACAGGGTCTCACTCTGTCGCCCAAGCTGGAGTACAGTGGCATGATCTCGGCTCACTGCAACCTCTGCCTCCCGGGTTCAAGCGATTCTCCTGTCTCAGCCTCCCTAGTAGCTGGGATTACAGGTGGCTGCCAGCATGCCCAGCTAACTTTTGTATTTTTTAGTAGAGATGGGATTTCACCATGTTGGCCAGGCTGGTCTTCAACTCCCAACCTCAGGTGATCTACCCACCTTGGCCTCCCAAAGTGCTGAGATTACAGGTGTGAGCCACCACACCAAGCCTCAACTTTTAATTTTAGAAATTTACTTTTCCTCCTACTTTTTTTTTTTCTCCCTGCTCCAAGTGAGGTTTTGGGTTTGGTTAATTTTCTGTTGTTGCTGGTTTTTTGTTTGTTTGTTTCTTTGTTTTTCTGTTTTTTTTGCATTTCCCATTAGACTATTAACATGTAAATTCTAAAAGTGCCAGCCATCTCATTCTGTCTTTCTGTCTCCACCTTTCAGAGTACATTCTTTGTTTACATTTTGTAAATAAAGGTCAACTCAAGCAGTAGACAAATGCCACCTTGCCACATTTATAATTGTGTGAAGTCACTCTCAGGTGAATGATGTGCCAGAGAGAGATGAGGAGATAACTTACTTTTTGACTTGTCCTGTAAAAGTGTCACGTGTCACCCCTGCCTATCCAGCTCCCCCTTCTGTTTTGATTAGCTCCTAACTATAAATCAACTCAATACCGAGCCTGAGCTCAAGGACCTGAGCTTGGATTGTTCTATGGTTATTACACATCAAAAAAAAAAAAAAAGAAAAGAAAATGTGTTTAGTTTCCTTTCCAACAGCCAGATGGTGAACCAGGCCAGCTCATGGGAATTGAAGATGAAGAGACCTCCAAGAAAGAGGTAGGGAACAACACCACAAAACAATGTTTGACTTCAGTATGTTGATTGTCACATGCTCTTTGGGCACACACGAGGCACACACCTTTCAAGTTAGAATCAGTGGAGCACTTTTCTACATGCAACAACTGGGAACTATGCTAAGGGAAGAATGTTAGGCAACTGATCTGTGACAGGGCAATGGAAATTAAGGGAGTGTGCCTCTGTTGTACTTCCTTAGAGTAAAATCCCAAATTGCACTGCAGAGTAATTTGTTAAACCTTGGGAGTATTTAAATTCAGGAGTATTTTGACTTGTGGAGTTCTGCCCACAGAAGTGCACATTCGATCTTACTAAATGTTTTTTAATGATTCAATTTGGGGCGAGGAGAGAGGTATAAAGGTAGTATAAATTGTTATCCAATCTCAAATTTATTATGAGTCAGTCAATGTTTCTGACATTGTCACACACACACTGTGTGTGGGACAGAGTAAGTACTTTTAACTTCCTTTAATGAGTTGATAATGGGAAGGAAAAAAATCTCTGTACTACTTTCTAAGGAGTGTCACAGTTGAGCTTTCACAAGCTCAGTGTCACCACTGAGTGAGCATCAATTCTTACAAGGAAATTAAGACTTGGGCTGCAAGAGCCTCGCCTCTCTCATCTGATTTATCTGGCTTTTGCCTCTCCCCCTCCATCAAAAGATCACACTATCTCTCTCCTCTTTTCCATTTGAACAATTTTGCCATTCATCAAACTGATTGCTAATGTGCAAATGACATGATGGTATTTTTACAGGGAACCTGCATTCAGGTAAGTTTGAAGCTGTGGGATATTTGAGGGGGAAAAAACGAGTAATGCCTATCATGATCCACAGAAACTAAAGTCAGACATTGTAGGACAGTCCAGAACCCAAGAAGGGCCGTGACAGGACCCTTCCAAAGGAAGGAGAATCTCGTGTCCCTGGTGTTAGCAAGTATCCATTCCAGCTCCCCCAGGGCTCTGGGACCCACATATCTGTGCCTCCATTTTTCTAGAGTTGTAGTAGCTGGTGGTGCAACTGAAAAAAATGAAAACAGGAAACCTGTCAAGAATAGAGAGTGTTATTTAGGAAGTATATAGGTACTTACGTTACTGAGACCACTTGAACACATCCTTTTAAATAGATACCTTTTTTAAAAATCTATGGTTATGTAACATCTGTGTCCGAGGGATTTAAGCAGAAAGCCCTGTGGGTTTCTCTTTTCAAAAGACAGACCTTATTTATAATCAGCCCCTTGATTTTTTTTTTTTTTTGGCCTTCATGGGCTTTTGAAATCTTAGGAAGTGTCCATCCTAATTCCTTATAGCTGCTCTTTCTGTGGCTCTACTAGGGCCTTCAAGATGCTGAATTCACTTATTAATTAAATCATTGATGTCATTCAGGGGGTTCCTTTTGCCCACTGCCCCCCAACATGGGAATTTTTAAATGACTGGCTCTAGAAGGGCCCAAAGATGGTGAAGGTGAGTTGATATTTCAGGTGACCACTAGATGGTGAGACAGTATAAGGCAGAAAACAGGTGGCATGTCTATGTGAAAATAAGAGGGATGGCCAGGGCCAGCAAAGGCGAAGAAGGGTCCCCCTTGATTTTTACCGCCAACCCCCACCCCAGGACAAAGCTTGGATTCAAATAGGCCCCAAAGCTTTAGCCAGACCAGCTTTTTACTTTTACGCTGTGAATTCTCCTAGTTACCTATATGCCAGGATTTTAGAAGCATTTTGGGGGGCTCAGTCTAACAGAGGGGTCCTCCAAGTGGCTTTATTGACACTTTTTCATGGGGTGGTTGTCCTATGCACTGTGGGATGTGTATCAGCATCCCTGACCCCTACATACCAGACACACACACACACACATACACACACACACACACACACACACACACTCACACTCTCTCTTGCTCTCTCTCTCTCTGACAACCAAAACTGTTTCTAGTCATTGCCAAATGTCACCCCTCATTGATAACTACTGCCCTAACATCATCAGTATCAAATTCTGGAGAGTTCAAGATCATATATACTGTAACTTGCGTATCTTAAAAATACATATATCGGGGCTGGGCGCGGTGGCTCACGCCTGTAATCCTAGCACTTTGGGAGGCCAAGGTGGGCAGATCACCTGAGGTCAAGAGTTCAAGACCAGCCTGGCCAACAT
Organism: Hylobates moloch; assembly: GCF_009828535.3. Taxonomy (NCBI): domain Eukaryota; kingdom Metazoa; phylum Chordata; class Mammalia; order Primates; family Hylobatidae; genus Hylobates; species Hylobates moloch. The sequence continues at coordinate 2,640,573 of NW_026652309.1, read as the reverse complement.
AGTGAAACCCCATCTCTACTGAGAATACAAAAAATTAGCCGGGCGTGGGGGCAGGCACCTATAATCCCAGCTACTCAGGAGGCTGAGGCAGGAGAATCACTTGAACCCAGGAGGCAGAGGTTGCAGTGAGCTGAGATGGCACCATTGCACTCCAGCCTGGGCAACAAGAGCAAAACTTCATCTCAAAAAAAAAAAAAATATGTATATATATATAATATAATATAAACATATATCATATATAATATGTTTATATTATATATATTATATAATATAAAATACGTATTATTATATTTTTTTCCAGAGAAAAGTTTGTCCACTGCAGTTACTTTTTTTTTTTTGAGATGGAGTTTCAATCTTGTCGCCCAGGCTGGAGTGCAATGGCGTGATCTCAGATGACTGCAACCTCTGCCTCCTGAGTTCAAGTGACTCTCCCGCCTCAGCCTCCTAGTAGCTGGGATTACAGGCATGAGCCACCGCTTGCAACCCTGCAGAAGTAATTTCTAGAAATCTCAGAGAAGAAAGTGACCCAGATGACCCTAACTAGAATAGAAAAGGAAATTATTTCAGGGAAGTAAACGGTGAGCTGACTTTGATTAACCAAGTCAGTCCCATAGCTAGGCTAAATCAATGCTTAAATAGCCTTTACCCTTAAATGATCACATCTTCCACTTAGGGGTTCTTAAGGATGCCTTTTCCCGTAGCAGGCTAGGAATTCTCTCTCTGACTGGTGCACACTCAATTAATTCACTCTGCATTGTAGAGAAGGATGCCAAGACACGAAGGACCCATCTGTCAGATGGCTGCTGACAACGTATCAGCTCTAGGGTGGCAGGAGCCCCACTTTATATGTGTTCCCCAAAACAGCAGCAGAGCCTTTAACTGATAATGTGTACACACCAGCAAGCAGTGTGTGGGCCCCAGTTACTGGGTCTCCCTAGTCCCAGGCCCATAGAGAACCAGCCTACTGCATGGAGGTGACCTATAACCTTTAGCAACTGATCTTTCAAGGCAGAAAGTTAGACTGCAGGAGAGAGGGGCAGTGGAAGGAACAGCTCGGAATGGCTGGACTGAGAAAGAGCATAAGATCTCTCAGGAATAAAACATAGCTATGCCAATAGAAGTAACAATCCAAGGACATTTCCTGGTCAAGAGTCTTGCGCTTGGTCTTTGATAAAGTGGACACCGCCTTCTCCATCCTAGGGCAGACTCTGTAACCATTATTTCTTGGAATAAGCATAACAGGACTAAATCGTGATCTTAATTTTAAGCAGTGGTCTAAGCCCCTAACTTGCATCTGACCAGCCTCTCTCAAGTAACTATTATGGAAGGGGACTTTATAACTTCTTTGTTATATTTTGACATGACACATTTATATTTTTGCCCCCATTTGGTCTTTCTGTAGAGTTTTCAGATTGTAACATCTGAATTCATCTCATCAAGTTTTCAAGTTGAAACATCTGATTGTAACAACTGAAACAGATTCATTAGGGATCTAATTTTTTCAAACAAAGGAGATTTTTTTCTTTTTTTTTTCCTTAGGGAGTTTCAAATTTATGACCTCTGACTTCATTGCAAAGGCCAGAAAAATAAATAAATAGATAGACAATGACCACTCTCCACTCCAGACATGCAGGTGTATTTTAACACTTTAGCTTTTACTATTAGGATTTCTTTAGGGGAAGGTGTAGAAATATATTGGTAGTCTGATAAATTATATATCAGACATGTAAAATTTAAAATATCATTTGAAATCAAAACTTGTCTGAAGACTAGCTTTTTATGTCACAAGTTCAGCTAAGCAAAGTGCCCCCTAACTATAAAACCTCCTTACTGCAGAATCCTAGAAATTACCAAAGGCAAGCTTTTTGAATGTTGATTTTGAAATTTTGCCTGCGAAAGTGCAACATCTTTCCAAGCAAATGCTTGGAAGACTCAGGGCAGAACCCAAAAACAAATGCCAGACGTTAGGGGAAAATTTTTAAAAGTTGGATTGTCAGAAAACTTCTAGCTATTTATAATTAAGCATTTTTAGCTGCTAAAAGGAAGCACATTAGATCATTTCGTTTTGCAAAGCAAATGGCCAGTGTGGGTTTTAGGATGGACACTCCCAGGAGGGTTCCCCTTTCTGAGTGGGAGTCTTTGGAAATGTTCCTGATGGGATCCAGTCATTCTGGAGCGCTCTTACGAAATCGTTCATCCTAGGGCAGTTTGGTGTTTGTGAGCTTACGGCGTGTACTCCTTGCTGTCTTCTACCATAGGTCTGATCTGATGGGGGAGGCTGTGGGCAGAGGAGCTCCAGCTCTTTGGGAGGGTCCTAGAATAGTACAAACAGCACTGGGTTAGAAGTTGGGGGTTCTCATTCCTGGGACCTTGGTTGATTCTAGAACTTTATTCTAGGATTCCATGAATTTGTCAAGTTGACGTTGGGAAAAGGCTAAAGTTTGATTCTTGAAAGTATTGACAAGGCCCCATTTGGGAATGATTCTGCCAAGTATTCCTGGGGTCCTGCCATGGTCAGGAGAGCACCTTAAATTTGATGAGTTGTCAGGGAAGAAGCAGAGGGTATCTGTGTGTTCAGCTTTATGTATGAGAAAGTCAAGACGCAAGATGGGGGCAGGACAGGGACGGCTTGAGAAAGGAGGCTTGAGATTGAGACTTGGAACTCAGGTGCCAGGGATGAATCCAAAAGGCTTGCAGGCATCTCAGCCTCAGACTTAAGCTAACATATAGCAGATAGTGGACGCCTCTCTTGTTTCTTTCTTTCTTTTTTTCTTTTTCTTCTTTTTTTTTGAGATGGAGTCTTGCTCTGTCACCCAGGCTGGAGTGAAGTGGCATGATCTTGGCTCACTGCAACCTCCACCTCCCAGGTTCAAGCAATTTTCCTGCCTCAGCTTCCCGAGTAGCTGGTACTACAGGCGCACACAACCACACACAGCTAATTATGTATTTTTAGTAGAGATGGGCTTCTCCACATTGGTCAGGCTGGTCTCAAACTCCCGATCTCAGGTGATCCGCCTGCCTTGGCCTCCCAAAGTGCTGGGATTACAGGTGTGAGCCACCGTGCCCGGCCCATATTTGTCTTTTTAGTAGAGACAGGGTTTCGCCATGTTGGCCAGGCTGGTCTCGAACTCGTGACTTCAGATGATCCGCCCACCTTGGCCTCCCAAAGTGCTGGGATGACAGGCATGAACCACTGCAGTCAGCTTTTTTTTTTTTTTTCCTGGCCCCGCAATCTTGATTCCCCAGAGTTAGGGTCTGATTTCAGATGTTAAGCCAGGCTCAAAGTGGGGCATCTGCTCTGCCACAAGAAGGTGGGAGGTCAGAAAGAAGAAGCAAGACCATTAGGGCTGCCTTAGTTGGAGAAAGGGGGCTCATTTCTCATTTTCTCAGAAGTTTCACAACCCAGAAAGGGGAGAGAGCGGAAAGCAGCCTCCTAAGGAATTCTCGATTTTCTTTCTCACTTTTCCTTTTTTTTCCTCACTCTCTCACTCTCTTCTGAGATTTATTTTTAAATAGAGTTCTTATTTTGGGGAGGCTTTCTGAGCAGGAACTACATTTTTTTTGGAGGGAAATAAATGAGAACACGAATTATTCAGGGCTGGGAAGTGGAAACAATGAAAGAAAGCAAGGCTACTCAGAACCGGCTGGCAGATGGCGCTCGGCTTTTACTATTGACAGCCTGGCTTTCAAAAATTCACTCTTGCGCTGGTGCCTAAGGCAGAACCCGCATCCCCCTCCCTAAATCCTCCTTCCCAAGGACACAGCCCCAGCCCCTAAGGCTGAGGAATGTTTTTAAAAGTTTTCAGTTGAAAATTGACATCTAAGGACAAATCCCGGCCACTTTTAACTAGTGGATCTGAAGATCTTAGCCAAGGCAGGAAAGCACGCAATCAGGTAACCTCCAGATTCACAGCCCTGGTGCCCCGGTTCTCCTGGGAACTGGTCCTGAGATCTTGGACAAATACCTGGTTCTAGTTTTTCTCAACTGAAAAAACAGGAGGGATGTCTTTCTCATTTTAAAACTTATTTAATTATCTTATAAAGTTTCAATAGACAAGGTATGCCAACCCCCTATCCAACACACACTTTTTAAAATGTCTGTTCCAAAATGGCAGATTGTATAGGAAATCAAATGGTAGGACCCTCTGTTGTCCTTTGGTAAATAATTAATAGTTTCTGGGTCCCCATCACCAGGAGAATCTTTGCAGGAGCAGAGTTTGGTGGTAAACTCTTTCACACCTCAATCAAGGGCTAGGTGAGCAGAGCTCCAGTTTCCACCAGGGAACTCTAAGGGGCCTACCTGGAAAAGTTAGCATTTAAGACAATATGGAGAGATGGAGTAGAATTTGAGGTGCATGGTCAATGATTGTTTACAGAGAAGGGACTTGCTAGGGATAAATCATTGCTTTTCCATTCATGCAAGCATCATTGTGTTTTTCAGGCTCTCTGAGACCTCAGGGCTAGTTTTAAGTTCTTCCCCTCTTCAACCCCTCTCCCTTCTCAGTGCTTCACGGCACACCGGAGCATTCTCACTAGCGAAGGTGTCCTCTCTAAGGACAGGACCCCTACTGTCCATCTCAGGCTCAGCACTGCCTTGGGGCAGGCCACTCTGGCTTCTTTAGGCCTGGTTTCCACTGGAGGGGAAGCTGGGTCCGACAGTGTCTGGGTCAAATTCCTTGGTTCCAAGAACAGGTACCATTGCCATTCCCTTCCATTTCTGCCCCCCACCACCCCACCCTGCAGCTGGAAAATGATGAGGTCACCTATTTGAGAAGGGCTACACAGGCCTCCCACACAAGGACCTACAGAGTCCTCCAATGGGAATTTATTTCTTTCTGATCAAATTTACCCTCCATACCCCATTCATATACACATTCTCTCTTCCCTCTCTCTTAAAAGTGTAAAGTTAAAGAAACTGAATACACAGGGTTGATTTAAGATAAACATCCCTCCCACCCACCTATTTAAAATTTTTTCTTTTACTTGATAACTTTCCTACGACATTATTCTCTTATGCCCATATTCTTCTGAGGATTCTTTAAAACTTTTCTTGCACTTTCTCCTCCTCACAGTCCCTGACTTCTAGCCCTGAGTGGTGGCTGAAGGCAGGTAACCTTGTAGACTGTGGGGAACACAGGAGGCCAGGGCAGGTGGCTGCCTCCTTCCAAACTTTCCTGGGCCACGGGAGCTCCTCCCCACCAGAGGTCAGCAGAGAGCTCAGAATGGCTGGGTCTGCTCTCAGAAAGTGGGATCTTGGAATTCTCTAGATGAAATGTAGGGTGCCCAAATGGGAAAAAAGCCCCATGTTTCCAGGGTGTTTTGGTTGGGGCTCTCATCCTGTCTTGGGTCCCGGGGACCTTACTTTTAACACCAATGCAGCCATTCTGTGCTTTTCTCAGGGGAGGGGTGGTTGGGGGTTTGGTCAGTTTATTTGGTGGCTTTCTTGGTCAGTCTTCTCCCCGCGCCAGACGCACAAATCCCTCCCTTAGAGGGAACCACACCCTCTTAGAACTCTCCCTTCTGGGGCCCAACTGCCCACTTTCGCTTCCCACAGGACATGGAACCCACATCCCACACTTGGCCTGGTGCCTTTTCTTCTAGTTGTATTTATTGTTAAAATGACATCATAATATTACAGGTAATCCCCCCAGCCTGCCCTCACCCTGCTGTGATTTTACCGACCATTATCTCCCCCTGTTCTTTACTCAGGTGTATAGACAGTTTTGAGAAGGCATGAATCATGGTGTGCAGTTCCATATTAATCCCCCTGCTCCACAAACACACACTACAGGGCAGTTTCCTTAGAGCTCTTCCGTGTTCGCCATCGTCCTTCCACAGTTCTTTCACTTGTTCAGTTCTTTCGCTAGCGGGGAAGAGCAGGGAAAGAATTGAGGTTCCCTCCCTTTGTTTTTCCTTCTCTGATCTTTTGAAATCCCGGGGTCCTTGTGAATGACTCAGAAATTAAAACCAATTCCCTTTGGCCAGTTGTTTATTTTTGAAAGAGAGAGACAAAGAGAAATTAAACGGAAAGAAAGAAGTAAATAGAGATTAAATTTAAAAATTTGAAAGGGAGCAGTGGTTCACGCCTGTAATCCCAGCACTTTGGGAAGCTGAGGTGGGCAGATCACCTGAGGTCAGGAGTTCCAGACCAGCCTGACTAACATGGAGAAACATCGTCTCTACTAAAAATACAAAATTAGCTGGGCACGGTGGCGCATGCCTATAATTCCAGCTACTCGGGAGGCTGAGACAGGAGAATCGCTTGAACCCGGGAGGAAGGGGTTGCAGTGAGCCGAGATTGCACCATTGCACTCCATCCTGGGCAACAAGAATGACACTCCGTCTGGAAAAAAAAAAAAAATAGAAAGGGAGAGAGAGGAGGAAAAAAGAGGGAAAGGAAAGAGAGACAGAAGGAAGGAAGAAGGAAGGGAGGGAGGAGGGAGAGGGGAGAAAAGAAAAGAAAGGAAAAGAAAAGAAAAAAGAGAAGAAAAGAAAAAAGAAAAGAGTGCCTTTGCCAAGTTTAGCTCTAAGCACCAAATGGGGTTCTTGCCCTCTAGGAACTTCTAGTCCGGAACAGAGGAGAGGATCAGGTTGCAAGTGATTATCCTTCTATCAGGCAGGGGGTGGAGCGCTGCCAAGGAGGGTGTGGCTGGCACAGCTGAGGGGCCAGGCTGGCTAGACCGGACAGGAGTACGGGGAGGAGAGGCAGGTTCACAATCCAGGCTGGGGCATCCTCCCCTCCCCATCTCACTGCGCCATGAGGTCCCTTGTTCGTTCAAGTGCCAACCAGAAAAGCTGGGACAGAGGCCTCTCTTGTGTGCCAAGACGGAGGCCACAACCACCCTCTGAGCTCTGACCACTGCCCTCTCACCTCTTATTGCTTTCCCAAATGTTTATCTCCTGATAATGTTTCCCAAATGTTTATCTCCTGGACCATCTAAAACGATGGTCCAATTTTTGTTTTATTTTAAAGTTAGGAACACACTGCGTGTAGCACAACTTCATTTTCCAAGTGTTTTCAAGTGCCTTATCCCACTAAGTGGTTTTGTTTTGTTTTAGGAAGTCTGGCACACAGAGAACTTTCTAGTTCTTTAAAAAAAAAAATCATAAATTTTTAAATTTGATAATAATCCAGAACAAAACAAAGCAAACCCTAAGGTTAAAAGTGAGCGTCGTATATGTTACGTATACATCTTTGATGTTGGGGAAACCTTTGAACTTTACAAATCAATGTCCTTGAGAATTGGGTTCCAGCCAGACCCACTGTAGGCGTTGTTTTCTTTTTTTCTTTTTCCTTCCTTCCTCCCTTCCTTCCTTTCTTCCTCTCATCCCACCTCCCCACTTTGAAAAACAAGTTTTATTCTCTTGGGGTATGTTCATTAGAGAGGGAAGACAATTTTGTTCAAGGAAAGGTGAGCAGAAGAGAAAAGGGGGGAATTCAGCCAGAGGAGAACAGGGACAAGGTTGATTGCTCTGTGCTGGGGGAAGGGTGGGGGGCAGAGAGAGAACATCACAGCCAGATGCAAATCACAAGAGCAGACCTTCAGCTTCCTGGCATTGGTGGGGAAAATATTCCGTCAGCTGCCTTTCTATGTCCTGGGCTTCATTCATCAGCTCAAGAGAAAAAAATAAAATCAAAATTTCATCCTAATTTGTTGTGGTTGGACCCCATTCTCCCACGTTTTGGCCTTCTTGTAAAGCACAACCACAAAGGCAGAAGGGGCTTCCTGAGCTGACCTGCCTCTCAGTTCATTCTCAAGGCGTTAGCCTCATCCCATCAGGAGGAGTTCAGACTCTCCCCAAGCGCCAAGAGTTAGAAATGTGTTGCTAATTGATTTGAGCTAAATTTGTGTTGCTTTGAGACTTAGCAAGATGGCTGATCTAGGGGCCAATGTTGGGGAAAATAATTGCTGATCTAATAGCTAAGAAAAGGAACTCATTCACAAATATGTTTATAAAATGGGCCTTCTGTGACATTTTGGAGTTGTCAGGGAGTTAGGGGTCATGGTGGTTCTTCAGGAAGAAAGAAATGTTGTTGGGAAATGTTTAATGGAAATTTAGCATAAAATGACATGCCTAATTTAAGAAAACAGTTAAATGCATCATGGTTCCAAGTGAAAACAGTTGTCACAGATTAATTTTTCAAATGTTTGACTATTGGCAGGTCTGAGGTTTACTCATATGTAGGTTATGTCCAACTTGGCAAAAGCATGGAATCCTGCCCAGTCCTTGGTACACAGGGACTAGCACATGTACCCATTTTTTCTCACTGATAAGTTATTTCCTAATTTTTTGGTTAACTTGTAGGTCGAAAAAGACTTACTCCTTTTTGTCTGTTTAGTAGCATCTCTAAGCTTGCAGTAGCTGCTCACGTGTCTGCCACGTCCCTTAGAAGGATGAATCCTTGCCTGGTCGGTGAGTTTGCCTCAATTCGGGCATTTTCATTTGTTCATTCATTCATTCGATATACATGTATTGAGTGCCAAATATGTGCCCTTCCCCGTGGGGAAGACAAAAGTATGAGACATTGCTACTCCCTTGATGGAATCAAAACAAACCCAGGAAGTTAACAAGAGTGGGCAGTCTCTGCTAAGTGATTACACAGGGAATAAATAAGGAAAGATGGAAAGATTGTCAACCAAAAGACTTCAGCAACCTGCTAAGAGTCTCCAGCCCAGTTGAGCACACCAAATCAGAGATTACCTAAAAGTGTCATGAGTGCCGATAATTAAACTGCAGAAAACCTAGAAGGATCTGCTGGGGTCAAAACAAACAACATTTGACAGGCACAGCCATTCAGATTTTCATGCCACTCTGAGGCTGAAAATTTCTGCACAAACAGCAGTGATTGAACCTTTGCTAGTCACAGGATAGACCTCCATGTTGATAGGGTAGACCTCCCTGTTGATAACTTGTCAGTCATGGGACTGAATGAGGCCTTTCTCCAGGAGGCATAGCCCAGAGGGTTACTGGCCATGCTGAGGAGGCAGTCTTGCTTCCAGGAGGGGCTGCAGAGGCCTGGCCCAAGAGTGGTGCTGAGAACTGCCTTTTGCCATCTTCTTTCTTTCATTGTGCATTCTCTGGAGCCAAACTATGCCTTCCAGGATCTTTCAAGACTAAAATTCTCTTAGGAAGATGGGCCCAATATTTCCCACCTAACCTTAGAAATCTTCTATGTCTAGGATTAGTGTTTTGAGAGTTAGATGGGAAAGTGTAGTTTGCAGCCAGATCCTGATGTACTATAGAGTGCTTTCACCTTAGCGCTTTCATCTTCCATCTTGGCTCCAACCCTCCATCTTAGCTCTTGGGCTGACCCCCGTCTTAGCTCTAGTCTTACATCTTAGCTCCTGGCCTGCCCTCCATCTTAGCTTCTGGCCTGCCTTGTATCTTAGTTCCTGGCCTGCCCTCCATCGTAGCTCCTGGCCTGCCCTCCATCGTAGCTCCTGGCCTGCCCTCCATCGTAGCTCCTGGCCTGCCCTCCATCTTAGCTCCTGGCCTGCCCTCCATCTTAGTTCCTGGCCTGCCCTCTATCTTAGTTCCAGTCCTCCATCTTAGATCCTGAGCTTTGGGTCTCTTTTGTTTTGTTCCCTAATGCAGATAGAGATAGTCTGTATTCAAATACTATAATTAATTCCCAGCCATTGTGGAATGAAAAACACATTTTAATTTCCAGAATTTAATTTCCAACTTTCCTTTCACAAATACTTTTAAATTATCTATTTATTACCCTTGAAATAATATGTCTTACTGATAGGTCTCTGTATCACAGCACATGATCGTGACCTTTATGTTTTTTTGAAAATATGACTGTGTAATACAGATTGCTAGCTATTTTGTATGTTAAAAATAAGACAAGGGAAGGTTTTTTGTCTGGATGACTGAACTGAAAGAACTCTCAGGTGAATTTTGCTCCATAGTGAATATGATTGAGATTTATAGAATTATTAAGTTGTGGCTTCTTAAAAAATGCCACCGAAACAGGAATGCCTGAATTTTGTGTTCTGGGTGATCGTGGATGAGCACATGGCACATCTGAAAAGTGATTTGGCCCCAGGCCTCCTTACTTCCCTGCAGGTGGCTGTGTTCTCTTTAGTTAATCCCATTAGCTGGCAAAGGCTGATGGGGCTACTTTTAAGGGACATGTGCAATTTAATAAAGAGCTTTAGAGGCCCAAAAGCCCAGAGAGTCGCATTTTTAATATGGCTCTCTTTAATATGGGGTTCTTAAGAGTAGCATTCTAACAAGAGGCATTGGGGTGAACAGGGGAGGGCATTTGGGCAGTCACCCCCTCCCCACTTCTAGTTCCAGCCCCATACCCTGTTATTCCCAACCCAAGTCTATGGCTGCCTAGCAGCCCTCTAAGCAATGAGTTGACTTTCTTCCACTGTGACCCCAGGACACGTGGACCCCTCACACCAGATCTCCAAGTAGCAGCATAGTGCTTAGTGTTATTCTGCCTGGCAGCGGGGTACCCCCCCCCCCATTCAGTGGCAGTCAGGTTCAGATCGTAGCCTTCAGGGTGCCTGACTAATTCCGGCTCCGGTCGATAATGACAAGCCCCATGTTTTTCTCCAGCATCCACGGCTATGACACATACAACAGTCAGGAAATAAAAGAGGCTTGAGTACTATATGGTTGCTTTGCTTTCTTTAAAAAAGAAATATAATGTAAAGGGCATGGGGGAAGGAGCAAGGAGGCAGGAGGCCAGGCCAGCAAATAAGCCAGCAGCAAAACAACCTTGTTGTTTGTATGTTACATAAACAGCCCCCCTCGCCAACTGTCCTGCGGTTATATCCTTAGGAAAAACTGGGGCTTACTGGCGCTTGGGTTGATTTCACACCTTAGCTTAGAGTTACTCAGAGGTGTATTAACAGCTAATGATTCCACTGAGGGCGGCCCAGATTGCCATCTTGACTTGCCAGGTATTAGCAATACTCTTATAGAAACCCAAAAGCCTGCCAATTAAGTTCCCCAGTGTAAGTTAAAAAGGGCCTTTCTGAGATGCGTGATCTTTAGGAAAAGGAAATTAAACTAATTTTGAAAGCTCCTAACACTCGAGTTTCCTTATAATGTAAGTAGGTGACGGCTGGGATGATTATGAGTCCCTCCCATAATGTGTATTTGAATAGATGTTATGGATTCTAATGGCAGAGTTCAAAGTCACTCGGAGGGGTGGGTTTTTATTTTTTTAATGTCACCCACCTGAAATTATTTTCAGAAAGTTCTGTGATGGCTAACAGGATTAGAATGACATTGTCACAAAATGATATGAGGTATTAAAAAGACCCCTACACGATGCGGTGTCCACAACGCACAAGAAGTACCCCCCCACCCACCCAAGTGTGACTCAGTAACCCTCAGTGAGGAGGAGAGCATCGAATTCTATCAGTTACAGTTTTATTTCAGACACACAAGCACGTAGGCCCACAGTGATAGTAAACATGCAGGCATGCTTTCCCTCTGAGCATGAGAGGCGTTTGGATTTTATCTTCCCAGATGCAGAACCTCTGTACTTACTTCTAAATAGCTTCCTCCTGACCCTTAGCTAAGTCAACGGGGAGAATCAGCCTCCAAGTTTTGCTAAATTGTGTACCATGACAGTGACTTGTATTTAGGAGACCTTGTGTGGACCTAAAGCCCAGAAGTAGCCACCGCCACCGTTCCTCCCGATGAAAATGGCCTCACCAGCACCTCGCTGCAAACAGACACCAGCTCAAAACATTGATTTTCTCCCCACCCTCGCAAGGTTAGGATTCTGCTTAGAACTCTGCTTTAAGCTAAAATTTCCATCACCAAAGGGCCTGATTTCAGGCAGAGAAAGGACCACTTTAGCAAATGAGAGAAGCGAAGAGGAGTGGAGGAGGAGGGTCATTTCAACAGCAGCAAAACTCAGCCATGCCATTTTCCCTGACAGCACTTTAATTATGATGAAAGATTTTTTTTTCTGGTTTTTACAGAGGAGGCTCGTGGTGGGGGGAAAGGAGGGGGCTCTGAAAGAGATGTGAGCTGCCAGGGTACAGAGTGCAAAGCGGCTGTCACTGCCAAATGACAGATGCAGTTGGAGAGGGGGAGAGAAGCCCTTCCCTGAGCCTGTGCACCAGTGGCCCATTCAGTGGGGGCCCAGGACTAGTCAGCCAGGGGCAAATGGTGAATAGGATGGCCCAAAGGAGCCACCTGCTACGTGCCAGCTTCCCCCTTTCCTTCTGCGAGATTTTAACCCCGGGGCTGGTTCTCCTAGTTGTGCTCTACTCCACCGGCTTTGAAAGCCTTGGAGGGGTTTCAAGTGGTCACATACCTTATTGTTGAAAAGGATGTTTTTCTTTAAAGTCAGGTGCTAAGTCAGGTGTGACGTTGAAATGGACACTTAAGGGCTTCAGAGCGGGATAAAGGGACAGAGCCCAGGAAGCCCAGGACTGATGTTCTGATGGGCAGAAGCCAGCTGTGTTTTAGGAATGGGGAAAGAGTTGGAGCACCAGATGTTAAGAGGCTACAGTCAGCTCAAGCAAGAACGAGAGAACGGCGCTGTCACTGACTTCCCACCTCCCGGCCTTGCCGGTAATCCCTGCTCTGATTGGAGGCATGGGGTCCATAGGAGGCACCTACTGTGTTGCTACAACGCCCAAAAGTGGCCTGAGAATTCTGGGCTGGTAGTGTTTAGAAAGAGATATAAGTGAATCCTAGACTCTCACAGCTGGAAAAAGCCTTTCTTCCTGGGAATGGGAAGTAACAAAATGAGTCCAGGTTAGCTGTGGAGTCCTTAGAGATGAAGGGAGCAGAGAGGGAGGAAAAAAAACAAAAACAAAAACAAAGAAGGTGCATTATTTTGTACTTCCTTTCACCTCCCTCCTTGGTTTTAGGGCCCTTTCCTGGCATGCAACAGGAAGTGCAGGCTGTGTTGAGAGCCTCTGCTGCAGACTTACGCAGAGCACAAGAGATGATGTGAGCCTGCTTGTCTGGGCTGCTTTTGTGTAACTGAATTACACAGTATCTATGTTAGAAGTGATGTCACCCAAGAGAGCCCCATGGCCTTGAACTAAACACCAAGGGGCATCGGGCCCCGGCCCCAGGAGGCCTGCTATGTGGCAACTTCTCTGAACAATTTGTGATTTTCTGTTCTTTATTCCCCTCACTAAATTGTCATGCTGCTAGAGACACTTCTAATTTGATGGTTATTAATGGGCAGCTGGTAATGAAACAGCAAGGACTTAGGGTTTTGCAGTAGGTGAATTATGGACATTTACAAGTAAAACAACTTTATTTCTTACATTTAGCAAGAGGTTTAACAAGCAAAGTGCAACATCTGCAGAATCTTATGGGAGGAGGCAGTGGTCTTGAAATTGTGAGGCAGTACTGCAGGTATAGAGAGATCGCCTTTCCCTAGAACAACTGCAATCTCCCCATCAGAGCCAACTGGAAATACAAATTTGCTCCTATCTCCATGCGTGGTGATTCTGCCTGCTACAGAGATGGAGGAACAGTGATCTTGCTGATTTTAATGGACCCATTTAGGGAAAAACACTTAAAAAATATGTGAAAACGCATTTTCCCCCTATTCCTCCTGGAAAGCAACATTAGGGTCCTGCAGTTCTATCTGGAAGGAGGGAGATGCAGGAGCAGCAACCTGGCTTATGACCCTCTGGCTGCTTAGTGGTTTTATTTTAGAAAGAGTTTTAATTCAGAGGCAGTGGTGGTGTGGGGGGGTGGGGTGCAGCGGGGGGCGGGGGGGTGCAGGGGAGAGAAATCAGATGTAGAGGTTTGCAGAGCCTGGAGGCCAAGGGAAGCCCACTTTAGGAGATCACATTTTCAGCATCAGAATAAATAAAGTATTTGAGGATTTTTTTTCTCCTCTTAAAAATAGGCACTTTGGAAAAGGAAATATTCAGGCTTTTGAGAAACATAGGTGATCAGTTAATGTGAGGTGGTGGTGATTGTAATGTCGGAAGAATTGGTCTCATTTTTCATGTCACAGTTAATATTTGTTTAAGATTAGATAGCTTCTTAATTTAGACCATTTACATTTTACAGAGCACTAAAAAGCAAGCCTCCAAGCCACTTTCTGGTAGCACAAAGCCAAAAAAATGGGAACAATATAACCTTAAAAAGATCCATTCTTTCACTTGTGGCTTTGCTCTGGTCAATATCGAGTCATTTAGCACAATCTAAAAAACTCACATTTTTCATTGCTAGAAATATATAATTCTTCCTACTATTCATTGCCTGCAAATGTCCTCTTCTGGGGACCTTTTTGACTTGGGTTTTTGTCTTCTTGACACCAAAGCATCCAATCAATTTGGTCAAAAGTTCAATCGTGAAAAAGCATCTGGATGTTTTGTCTACAAACAACCAGTTTGCCTGAATATTTGAGAGGATCAGCTCAGCCAACCACCTGTCCCGATGTCACCCCAGCACAGCCCAAATGCACTCAGAGGGGCGTGGAAGGAAGGGTACACACAAACAAGGTGTGGGGGTCTCGTTTTCTCTGCTGCAGCCATCTGAAATCGGCTGCAGAGGAGGGGAGAAATGAAGCAGCAGGCTAGTCCTTCTAGGCAGACGTGGAGGGAGAACCATGTGGAAAGATATCTTTATGGCTAGACTCTCAGCAACATCACTGTCAGAATCTGGTGCCTGCAGCCATCTTAGAATTTAGAGGAAGCTGAAGGCACCTGCCCCCATTTTGTCTTAGGTTACAACCAGCTCAATCCAGCCAGCAAAAAATAAGGTTGAGAAGCGTTTCACTTTTACAGAAAAAGAAAAAATTTCCATGATTCTGTTCCTTGAAAAAAAAGCTGACCCTCCCCAACCCAAACCTTTTATTTCAAAGTCACCAAAACTGAGACTAGATAATCTCTCTGTCTCTCTCTTTTTCCTCATGTGCATAGCCAATTTAGACTCTCTTGGCTGGAATTTTTCGTGATCTCTCAGTGCAGTAAAAAGCCAGGCAGATGGGGGAGGAAGGGAACACGGAGAGGCAGGAGAAGGGGCAATGGCTCCTTGGTACATCTCCCTTTGTAGTTCAGTCTTGCACAGTCCATTTTTATTTCCAAATAGCTCAGCCCAAAAGAGGGTATTGATATGACCCCCAGATGCTGTTCCGAATCCATCTTACTCATTTTCCCTCTGGGGTGCAGGCAGGGCAGAGCCCAGATATGATCAGACCTTCAAAGCACAGCCTTGATCCTTTATTTTTCATGTTACAGTCACAGACCTTGAAAATGTGTTTTCAGCAGTTTACCACATACTGAGAATTTCAGGAAACAAAAGGTCAAGAATTGATGACTTAGATTTATTAGTGGCCCCATTAAGCAGACCTCAGAATTCTAATGATGGGTCTTTGCTAGACAAATCAATGTCATGTTTCTAAAAGGACAAGAGTGACAGCTGGGTGATTTCACAGAATTATCAGGTATTGGGAGGAAGGTTAAGCAGGGGTTCAATTACTATCAATTACAATGATGTTCTTGTTTGTTTCCCTGGGGTTTTCATGCTGCTAGTTGTGTTTTTTTTTTCTTGTATTTGCATATTTGCTGTTTTGCTTTACATGTTTTAGAAATTATCCATCTATTTTTTTTCCTCTCAAAATCTCTTCTACCTTTGGCATCAATTGTAGAAACTAAATGTTTGCTGTAGAGTTCTATCCTTTAGTCATAGTTTTTGTTTTGTTTTGTTTTGTTTTTTTAAACAAAGTTATCTTCTCTGCCTCCCCACCCGATAAACTGAGTGGATGTGTAGTTATGCCAAGTTGTGGAAAACACATTTAACACATTTAAGAACGTGGAAGGTGTGAAATATAAAAGTATGTTATACCTAAGATTAAAATATTAATTCGATTTGGGGATTATACTAGTCAACATTTTGGTTTTATATGCATTCATTCAACTAACTCATGGTATCTTGTTGAAATGATGCATTTAAAATAATTACTGATTTAGTTAAAAGAAAACTAAGGAACTTTTCAGGCTGAGAATGACATTAAATTATCCTGTTCTTGAGCGCCTCCCAGAGCTGTGGGTTAAATAACACCAGAATATGAATTTAGGGTCATTTAGGCTTTTCTAGACTTTGGGATGCCTCCAATGGTTATGAGTAAAAGGAGTGGTGTTTTAACTTGGAGATTAGATGTCTCTGGGTCCCAGTTAAGTTTTATATCAACTTCCTTTGTATGGTTCAGCTATTTGGCACCATCTTGGCAGAAGATAGGGATCCAGGGCCTTTGCTATCAGTGGAATGGATTGAGGAAAGCTTCCTCAGTGATAAGTCGTGGCTTGGCAAAACATAGCCTAGCCTAGCCTTCTTCCTTCCCTCTCCAGACCAGGGCACCACGTGGAGATAGCGCCGTTTGCTTGGGCTGGCTTTGGACATTTCAGAGTTCCCCTCCTTACTACATGCTGACGTCATCCCACAACTCCCTATGTGCCTTCCCTCGCTGTTGCCAAGTGCTCTTGAAAGTCAACCACCTTCCTGGGTGACTGCTGCTTTCTTACCTCAGGTTAAACCCATAGACCCAGTGAAAGTTCCCCCAGGGGCTCCCATACCCGAGGGTAATCATACCTTCTATATGTGAAGGGCTAGTTTTCCAGAGTTTTTATTTCTTGGTGTTAGGTCACTGCAACCCTGGGATAAAAATAGATGTAATTAGCATGTTGCAGATCAGACTCTGCACTTGTAGCTTTGTGCCACTTTCTCTAATAATACCAATTTTGGTGACACATTTCCTAGAATCCTGGACTTGCTTCAATCCCTAAAATCCTCCAAGAGCTGAATTGTAGGACAGACCTGTTTGCTTTAGAACCTAGAAGGGCTTTGTCCCAATTAGATTGTCTCTTTTCCCTACCGTTCTAGACATTGCAGGTCCATCTCCATTTTCTTTTTTTTGTTTTGTTTTGAGACGGAGTCTCGGTTTGTCGCCCAGGCTGGAGCGCAGTGGCGCGATCTAGGCTCACTGCAAGCTCCGCCTCCCGGGTTCACGCCATTCTCCCGCCTCAGCCTCCGGAGTAGCTGGGGCTACAGGCGCCCGCCACTGCGCCCGGCTAATTTTTTTGTATTTTTAGTAGAGACGGGGTTTCACCGTGGTCTCGATCTCCTGACCTCGTGATCCGCCTGCCTCGGCCTCCTAAAGTGCTGGCGTGAGCCACCGCGCCCAGCATCATTTTCTTGTTTTTATTATCGGGGAGCAACGGCTCCATTCTCCCCTAAGGCTGACATTTTTGTTGAAGGCTGAGCACGCATGTCTTCCGTGCTTGTGGCAAAAGGCCCTTTCCTGGCTGGCTCCAGAATCCTCACCAGTTAATTGGGAAAAAATTTGAGTTAGGCATCACAATTTCAGCCGAGCTGGGCAAACAACGAGTACACCTGTCACTCGAGCCAGTGTCCAAAACTCAGCCCCACAGATCACAGCTGTAGCGTTATTTCAGCATGAGCAATTCAGTATTTAATGTTCCTTAGAAAAAAATAAATCATTCCAAGCTGCTACTGTTCACCTATTAACTCTTTCGGGATTTCATGGTGGTGGGGGTGGAGGTGGGGAGTAATCTATAATTTGCTTGGCTAGCAGAGATAATACCCCCTTCCCAAGTCTGTCTTTCTTACATAATGGCCATTTCTTACATAATGGAGAAGAGGGGCTGCAAAACAATATCCTCGTGATCTGTGGCAGCCACTGCCTTCCAGAATGAGAAGTTAGATTTTCTTCTTTCGTTTCATTTATATTTTTACCTTCGCAGTACAGGTACTGCTTCCTACGATCGGCAGCTTCCATTTCTTTCCTCTTTCCACGGTAGCTTAAATTAGCCCATTATCATCAGCAAATCTTAATTTACAATTAAGTGCTGGGAAAAAAAAAAGTTCGTCATTAATCAGACCGTCTCATTTTATGTAAATTGCCCCCAAAAGCAACACATTTTTAATCTGTCCTGCCGATAGCTGAGCCCTTCTGTCATTTGGGTCCTAATAAATGAATTGGCCATCTGCAATTAATCTGCATAGTACAAATCATTGGAAGGCCGAGTCTGTCTGCCTTCTGAAAGAAACTGGCTATATTTAGTTTTTAAAGCAAGTCTGCTTTGTGTTCTTTGTAAAGTCAGCGACATTCTTTCAATTTTTTCGGTGTAATTAGCACAAAAGGAGCCGTAATCTGAGAAGGTAGTAGAGACTAAGGCAACCGAAAAACAGGAATGTTCAAGAAAGCGGGCAGAGGCAGCCTTCCCAGTATTGGGCGGCGTGCAGAGACCCTGGGACGTGGCTGTGGGTAGAGCTGAGGTCTGTAGCTCATAAAAAATCTCCTTTTCATCTGATCCCCAGACTGGTTGCAAATACTTGCCGTTTGGGCTGAATAATTTTCCCCTTCTCATAACTTCCAGTGGTCGGCAAGGACCTTAGAAAGACACAGTGCCATCTGGGCTCTGCTGTTGAGTGGGCTCCTGACAGGCCAGTGAGAATTCTGTGCACACTGCCAAGCCCTCAATAAACTGCTGAGTGGGAGAGCAGAGGGCATGGCCATGAGCTCCCCGGCAAATGCTTAATTTCAACCAACTGGAGGCTACATGGAAATCAAGCAGAAGAAGGCTGCGGTGGCCTTGGGGAGGAGAGTTGGAGCCTGTGCGAAAAGAGGGGGCAGCCCTCCTCATTGGGAGCTGTGCAGCCTGTGCCCCGATGGTTAGTTCCCCCTCAAAATAAAAGCCAGGGAAATAGGTGGAGCTAAGTGATAATTACACATTTTTCAATTTCAACTAAAACGTGTGGGCAAACACAAAACGATGAAAAGGTATCTACATTTCTAGATGAATTAAATGTGTGACTAATTATGTCACGTTAATTGCTTAATTCCTGGTTTACCAACAGCAGATGGAAGTGGGATTGGAGAGGGGGTTTTAACTCTGAAGGCAAATGACACCTGAGGCCCAGTCTGAATCTCAGTTTTTCCAAACTGAGGCTAGTCCCTAACGGCAAGGCTGTTGGAAAATGATTACCTACATTTGGTTGGCAGGTAGATAAAATCTGAAGATGTAAAACTTCTATTTAGCAGTTGTTTCATTTGTATATGTCCACAAAGCAGCATTTAACTAAACGAAATGAATTGCCTGATTAATCCAGTGTTTTTAACTGTCTAAACTCCAATTCTATGGAGCTAAATTTGAAGTGAATACCATGGAAAAAAACCTAAAATCTTTAAAATAAGAACAATTATAAAGGGCTTCTTTTATCTAAGGAAATTTTATTAGAACCTCAGGCCTCCTGACTGGTCTCAATATCACATCTCCAGGTGCACCAACTGCCTCTTATTTTTTCCTGTTGTCACTTGTTTAGTAAGACGTTGGATCAAAGTGTCATTTAAATAAGGCATCTTGTAAATAAGCATGAAAGTAAACTGGTCCGTGTCTATTTTTAACTAGCCTCCCTACATTATTCTCCATCCTGGATGAGTTTCCATCTTCAAGGCCAAGTTAAAAGTTCTAAGCAACAGGTTTTCCCATTACCTTAGTCCTCATGAAAATTTTTCCCCAAGGGAAGTGAAGGATATTTCAGTTTAGGAAAATTAACTTTCCTGCTGTAGAGCGGTAAAACTCTTAAATATTTTTTTCTACTCAATTAAGAGCTCCATTAAGTGGGTCCATTGATCTGTTATTGATGTTGATGTACCTCAAAGAAAATGGAGCTTCCTCAGTCTTCTCCTGGATTTGACTTTCAGTTTTGGAGTTAATTGTTGAAGCTGCCGCCTGTGTTCTGCTGATGGGTCTGCCTTTTGGTCCTGCTAGTGGGTTTGTTTTCTGCTCCCTGTTGATATCCAAGTTGTTTGTCCACCTAGAATCTTCAATGAAGGGTAACATGTGCATCATATCATTTAGGCTTCTAAAAGGAACAAAGTAATACATGTCATCTCTTTTTGTTACGTTCCCCCTTCTTGAGGTAGATGGTGGCTTTGTTAAAAGTCCATTACTGCCCACTCTGGGGCTCATGGGGATGTGGTGAGAAAGGCACTGATGGCCTGCGGAATTGGGCGTCTGTCCACAGAGACCAGGAAGCCTCTCTCACAGAGGTACCTCCCCA
This sequence comes from Hylobates moloch, assembly GCF_009828535.3. Classification (NCBI taxonomy): domain Eukaryota; kingdom Metazoa; phylum Chordata; class Mammalia; order Primates; family Hylobatidae; genus Hylobates; species Hylobates moloch. The sequence continues at coordinate 2,620,530 of NW_026652309.1, read as the reverse complement.
ACAGAGAGTCAGGAAAGATCAAGAATGGCTGCAAAACATCCTCGTTGCCCTCATATTGTGTCCCATGCTTTTAAGTAGATGTTTGAACAGCATCTCAAAGCCACTGGCTCAAGAAATTGGGTCCAAACACACTGGCCAATGTACGTCCACATTCTGTTTGAATTAGAGTATGTTCTGAATTAAAAACAGATCATTTTAAAATTAATTGATGGATAATAAATAGGAAATGTCATATGGCCATGTAGTTAATTCTTCAGTAGTTGACTTCAAGTCTTCTGAAATGAAGTTTTATATCATGTTTAGTTTTGAATACAAGTTTAGGGTTACTTTGTGGTTGGAGTTACTAACTAGTGAATATGACAAGAAAAAAAATGTCCTAGATAATCACTACATTCAATTTCTAAGAACTTTTATGGTCTAAAGTAATAGAGCCTTCTTACAAGGATTAACTGGGACTAGGAAATGCCTTTTACAATTCCTGCTTTCATCGTCTACATGACATAGGCTTTGACATTCATTTGCAGTAGCAGTTTCAGTCATTCTAGCTAATTAAAGTGCAGAACGTGCTTTGAAGACAGGAAACACTGTGGAAGTGCTAAATACTATTATTAAAACCTTACAGCTAAAGTTTGTTTCACTGGAAACCTATTTATTGTTTCCTAGGCTATTAAAATAATATTATAATTATATTTGCTCTGGGCTCTTGGAAGACAACTTAAAATGACCCCAACTAATGAAAGGCCAAGGATAACATTCTTGTCCAAAAACTGAGTGACAGCATTAAGCAGAACAGTATTTTCAAGATTCTAAACTGTAGCAAGTCCACTGCTTCGAAAGGCAGACAAGGCATTCTTACTCAGAAAGGAGGATACCCAGGGGCCAAGGAACACAAACTGCCTTTATCACCACGAAGCTGACAAGACCACAGAATTCAAACCCTGATGTGGGACGTTGTTCATTGTTGTCAAATATGGAATGTTGGAAAGAAATGTTTCGAGGCCGTATCTCCGTGTAGTGTGTGACACCATCTGTTTAAACAAGTTTTTTCGTTAGGTGACCTAGTGTTTTAGGTTAGGGATGTGTTATGATCTCAACTGGCTGGCTTGGTCATGAAGCAAGTCTCCTGAGCCAGAGATCTGTGCTCTCCTTGGGCATTTTATACCCAAGATATTCTGCCCTTTGTCCCTCCCTGAAATCTCCATAACTCCCTTCTCTTCCTGAGCCAGACGAGGGGCCCCTTCCATTGGAAAGCTCTCTCATCCGGACTGTTCCAAGAGTTATGCTAATAGATTGCCCCACTTTCAAAGCATAAACTAGGTACTTAAAACAGTAATGATCAATTAAATTACTAACTCATATGAAAAGGTCACACATGGCAGCCTCCAAATTGGAAAGACTTGAAAAAAAAAAAATCACAACTTTTAGGGCCTCAAGAGGTCAAATTTGAAGCCAAAAGCTCAGTAAAATCTCTTCTTTCACTTTGTGTGGAGTGAAAACAGAGAGCCTAGCTGACCACAAACCAGCTTGTGTTTCAGCACTCTGGGTGTCATTTGCTTACCTGTAAACCCATGATTCCACCTGCTGTCATTTATTTACAAAGTAAATGCTTTATTTATCCATCAGTAGTTAGTCATAATAAAATATAGGTGAAACCTACACTTAAAAAATTTTTGTTTTCAAGAGTGGCCTCATAGATCGAGAGCTGAAAGGAGTAAAGCCTGATCTTGCGTTACCCATTTCTAGGACAATAGTCCCAATTGTGCCTTGCCTAGAACACATGTTAGTATATGACATGGGGCAGTTTCACTCCTTTTTAAAGTTCAGGTGTGATATTTATCTAAAAGGGGAAGGTGGTAATGGAGCTCAGAGATTTCCAAATAAGGAGGCTCTTCATTATATTCATTGTATAACTGTGTAGCTCCTGGCCTAAGTATCTAGGTTGTATTTGTTACTGTTTACCTTGTACCTCTTAAAGACAATGTATCTGTGCTTTGCCACAGTAGAAGCAGGAAGGCAGATGCTTTTGAACAAATGGAGCATAACAAAAGTGTCTGGCCTATTCTTCCCTCTTACAAGTCTTTAACAATTTTTAAAAATGACAATCAATCAAATTCAGCCAGGAATGTTTAATTTACCATCTAAAGATATAGAACCTGTGCTGTGTCATCGAGCGGTTCTAATTTAGGTGGTGGATGAGAGTGAGCCTCACTATCACTATTACAAGCAGCCTAGCAATCATGGATTCTGAGGCCTTACTGCTGAGTTTTCCTATGAGCACATTCAGGTGTATCTGCACAATATTTTTATGCATCTTTGGTTAGGTGAAAAGCATCAACCTAGGATAGTTCCTTTGAGCATTTTCAAAATAAGGTGTATTTTTGTGTGGAAGAGAGGCCATGATCAGGAGTGTGACAAAAACCTGGCCCCAACTTTTCAGCCAAGTTCGACAAAGTCAGGGGTCTGCAGCAGCCCAGGGCAGGATGGTGTCTAGGCTGCGCTTCCTGTTCTTAATTTCAAGTGTTGTTTGGTGACTTTGAATCGCCCTCTGTTGTCCTTTCAGATTCATAAAAAAGAGGCCTTGTACAATGGGGGCAGCGGTGTACCTGAAGGGGCCAAGAAAAATAATATGTGGCATCTTCACCTGTCACACTTTTTCTTACTCGAAGTGGAGCAAACTGGGGAAAAGGGAATTTCAGTCATCCTGTTGAATGGCTAACAGTGTCTTTATTTTCAAAGCTAACTTAAAATGACACAACAGTCTGCTCAAGGCCCCTAGTGGTATCAGCCGCCGCATACCCCTGGGGACTGTTAAATGTGTTTTCATTTATAGGTAGACTTTTCTTTTTTCTCCTTCTCCATCCAAACATCTTAAGTTTCATGGGCTCTGTTAAGAAGTCAAAGAAAAAGTTGGAAGACAGTTTGTCGACTTTGCATATCTGGGCTTTCCGGGATGTAGGCCTGTGTCCCATCCAAGACACTGCTCACGTCTTAGCCTGATTACCTGGCCGCCTCGGCTCACCTGGGCACATGGTGAGCCGCGGAACCCGCAGGCACCAAACATTTATTGAATGAATAAACCGTATCCCAGCAGACACCACGGTGGCAGCAGATGACCTAACCACGGTCCCAGGAAAGGCGGGCTGGGGTCAACTGGTTGAAAATTTAGTAACCCTGCTCCTAATCCCGTGCACTGCTATATCCTAGTGTGCGGCGGGACACTTGAGAGTTTTGAAAGAACCCTCAAACAAGTTCACGTTCCGTAAACTACTTTTCCCTCTGTTCCAGGGCCCCCAGGGCGCCCAGGCAAGGCCGCCACCTCTCCCACCTGGGAGGACGCCTCGAGCACCGACTCCACAGCCACGGCCACCGCTCCTCGGCTCCCGTGACACCGGCACGCCTGCTGCTTCGAGCAGGGCTAGCTTTGCACTCCCATCGCACTTTTCTCGTCCGAAGATACGAAACTCCGTCCGGGCGTCGCAAATAATTCGAATTCGGCTCTCTGACACCTACCTCGGCGGGCGCGCGCCGCTGGGAGGGCGGGGTGGGTGGCTGGAGGTAAGGAGGCGCACAGCAGGGGTAAGCGCCGCCGTCGCACACTTTGCACGCCGCCCAGGGCTACACCACTCACCGAAAATTGGGAGGCAGGTCTGGGAGGCGGGGTTGAGCGCCCACCGTCCTGGGCGCGCCCGCGCCCCCCGCCATCGCGGCCCCCGCGCCCCCGGCCCACACCCGCGCGGTCCCCGCACCGGCCTACACCCCCAGGGTGCGCGGCGGCCCATTTGGGTGCGTCCCTGGTGGGCCGATTTTTCGCGCTTCCCCTTCGGTTTATAGGGGCCGCTGCTATGGGTCGGTCCTCTGAAGAGGCTGGGGCGTCATCGGGGCCGGTTAGAAGCTCTGCTCCCCGGCGGGGACACTCAGTCGCGTCGGCACCGCGGAGCGGGCTGCGTCAGGTGGCTGGCCGGCGCGGCGCTCCCCTGCTCTCTGGCTCCGGGCTGCGGCGCGGCGGCTGGAGCGAGCCCCTGTCCCGGCGCGGGGCGGCGGCGGGCGGCCGGCAGGCGCTGCCTTGCGTGTGAGTGCACCTCACTCACATGTAAGTCGGGGAGCGCCGGGGCCTCCCGCGGAAGTGCGAGTCGCCCGGCGCAGGCAAGAGCCGCCGGGTCCGGGACAAGGCAGAGGCGCCCAGGCGCCGCTGCCTTGCCCCGGGGCGCCTCCGGGCACCCCCCAATTCTCTCTCTTTTCTCTTCTCCATTGGCGTGCCCAAGAGCCAAACCAAGGAGCGCCTGAGGGTAACAGCAGACTCCTGCCATCCGCGCCTTTGCACTTTTCTTTTTGAGTTGACATTTCTTGGTGCTTTTTGGTTTCTCGCTGTTGTTGGGTGCTTTTTGGTTTGTTCTCGTCCCTTTTTCGTTTGCTCATCCTTTTTGACGCTAACTCTTAGGCAGCCAGCCCAGGGGCAGCCGCGCTCCGCGGCCCCGGGGCAGCGCGGCGGGAACCGCAGCCAAGCCCCCCGACACGGGGCGCACGGGGGCCGGGCAGCCCGAGGCCGGGGGCAAGCAGGGAGCCCGGGCCAGGCGCGAGCCGAGCTCCCCGAGGTGGCCGGGCCACCATGCTGAAGATGGCCATGAAGCTCAAAGCCCGGGCGGCGGAGAGCGAGAAGAAGACGGCCGCGGCGGCTGCCGAGGTGGCTGCCGAAGCTGCGGCGGCGGCTGCGGCGTTGGCCGAGCCGAGAGAGCCGCTCGCGCCGCGGAAGAGCGGGGACCCCGAGAAGCTCGCGAAGAACCCCAAGAACCCGGCGCGGGAGGCGCTCCCCGAGAAGTTCCTAACAGACAAGGAGCGCAAGAAGCTCGAGAAGAAGCTGCTGGAGCAGAGACGAAAGGAGGAGAAGAAGAAGGAGAAGGAGAGGAAGAAGATGGAGAAGATGCTGAAGAAGAAGAAGAAGAAGGTGCCAGAAGCCCAGGAGGAGGCCCGATGCCCCGAGGCCGCCGCCGCCGCGGCCGCCGCCGCCGACGACGAGGGCGCCGAGGAGGGCGCCGTCGGGGGCGCCGAGGAGGGCGCCGCCGCCGGGGGCACGAGTAGGGCCTGGGCTGAGTGGGACACGGACTCGAGCGACGAGGACGACGCCTACTACGCGGCGCCGCGCGTTGGGGGCATCGTGTGGCGGCCCGGGCCGCTCAAGGCTGGCGCGTTGAGCGCCCACCTGCCCCTCGTGGTGTTCCTGGTCTTCTCGGTGCGCAGCCCCTCGTGGGTGCTCAACTTCCTGCTGCAGAAGCGCACGGAGCAGGGCCGCGGCTGCGGCTTCGTGTTCGGGGCGACCTGCTGCTTCCGAGTGTTCCTGGGCTGCGCCTTCTTCTCCTACTTGGGCGGCCGCGCCAAGCGCAGAGGCCGCGGGCGCTCCGGGGCCAGCGGCGCCTTCGGCTCGGGCCATGGCGCCCGGCGCCGGGGGCGCGAGGAGCGCCTCATCTAGTCAGACCCCCCACCCCGCCACCGCCACCAGACACCACCATCGCTGTGTAGTGTGGGTTTTTATTCGTGTTCGTGTGTGTGTGTGGACACATTTTCCTTTTCGGTTGCTCTGTCCTTTGGTTCGTGCTCGCCTCGCTTTTTCCACACTCCTGCTCTCTGGCTCTCTGTGTCTCTCGCTCTTTCGAAAATTTTCCTAAGTCCGGGCGCGCGCTCCCTCCCCTTCCGCCCACCCCAGCCCCTCGGCGGCGCCCGCGGGAGGGGGAGGAGGCCTCGGGGGCGCCGGGCGACGCGGTCCGGGGGGTGGAGCGTTGGCGTCGTGCGAGGGGTCGTCACTGGCGCGGAGACGCCCCCTCTCCCCCCTCGGCTCAGCCCGACTGCTGCCCGAGCCCGGGGGGTGGGGGGCGTCTCCCCAGCCCGTCCCGTCCCCGGCCGGGCGCGGGCGGAGGGACCCCCTCCCCGGGCTCCCGGGGGGCCGCCTCCCTCCGCCGGCTCCCGCCCTCCCAGCCGCTGCCGCCGCGGCCGCTCCTCGGCCCTCCTCCTCCTCCTCCTTCCACCCCCCTCGCCGCCGCCGCCTCCTCCTCCCCCCGCCTCCCCCCGCCCGCCGCGGCGCTTTTGGCTCGGGGCGGCGGCGGGGGCCCGGCCGAGGCAATAAGAGCGGCGGCGGCGGCAGCGGCGGCAGCAGCTCCCGCAGCTCCTGCTCTGGTCCGCCTCGGCCCGGCGGCGGCCATCAGCCCCCTCGGCCTCGGCTCGAGGGGCGGGGAGCTGCGCGCGCCCCTCGGTCCGACCGACACCACCCTCCCCTTCCCGCCCGTCCGCGCGGCCCGCGGCCCGCAGTCCGCCCCGCGCGCTCCTTGCCGAGGAGCCGAGCCCGCGCCCGGCCCGCCCGCCCGGCGCTGCCCCGGCCCTCCCGGCCCGCGTGAGGCC
>NW_026652309.1:2589157-2609233 GCF_009828535.3 Hylobates moloch | reverse complement strand
GGTGCGTGTTGGGGAGGGGGAGGGGGAGCCCATGGGGCTCTGGAGACTGCGACAAAAAGAGGGTTTCGGGGACAGGAAACCGGGTGGCGAGTAGAGGGAGGGGGACCCGCCTCCGTGGGGTGTGAGATTTGTTGGGAGAGGGAAAGGGGGGAAGAAAGGGGCGAGGAGAGGAGGGGGTGACGCTGGGGGGCGCCGTGGTGGCGGAGGGGGCCTCGCCAAAGGGAGGCTTTGGCGGGGAGAAGTGGCCGAGGAGAGTGGGGGGGCTGGTGACATCAGCCCCTCGGAAAGGATCGGAGCGGTAAAGGTGGTGCAGTGGGGGGGAGGGGGCGCAAGGGAGTCGTGGCGCCGGAGTCGGGAGGGGGGCGGCGAGGGGAGGAGAGAGGGCGGTTGCCGCTGGGCGCGACTTGGTGCGTTTCGGGCAGGACCGACTGTGTGTGCGCGGAGCAGACGTGTCCCGGGCCAGGCCGGGCCGTGGAAGGAGGAGAAGGAGAGTCAAATAAAATAAGACCACCCCCCACCACCAAAAAATGGATAGAGTTAGTACGAGAAGTGCCCGGTGAAGCCAAATGACACGTCATTTTACAGTATGACCTTTTTTTCCCCTTCCAGACTTGCAGGCTTTTTCAAAAGCAGAGAGGAGAATTAATTGTAGCAGCTGCCCCCCCCCCCCCCCAAGAGCAGCGCCCCCCCCAACACTATTTTAATAAACCATTAAAAAAAAAAACACATTTTCCTGCTGGCTGGCCACATTGCGAGTGCTTTGTGAAAAGAAAAAACAAAGACATTCACAAATCAGATAAAACTGGAGAATGACATTTGTCTGTAAATGGCTTCTTGGTCTGCAAATGGCGTGGTTTCTGTTTTTTTTTTTTTTTTTTTTTTTGTCCTTTTCAAAGTGGGAGGGGGGATTGAGAGTGCTCTAAGGAGACGACTTTTCCTCCAGGTGGGAAGAGATAAAAAGACATTAATTAGTTGTTTATCAAGTGACATTTAGTTGTTTGGTTTTGGGTTTTTCTTCTCTTATTGATTGCGTTTTTTCCTCTGATTAAAAAATAATAAAAAAAAGGTTAACTATAAGGAGATGGCCTTTCCTCCTTTTTTTTCCTTAAGGTGCTGTTTTGGGGAAAAAAAATTTAATGAAATGACCAAAAGAATTACACAGCATTAATTAAAAATGGAAGTTTTCCACTTCCTTGATAATTTGGCTCTCTGAATAAATTTGTGAATTTGCTAGGTTAAGACCTAGTTCGTGGTCACATTTCAGCAAAACAGCTTGAGTATAAAGAAGAAAATATAAAAGGCCGTTTTTATTTTTTTTCCTTTGGTGGCTTTTGGTTTGCTCTTTTTGCATAGGTCATGACTTTGTTCTCCTGGGTCCAGATTTATAAAAGCAGAAAATTACTAAGTGAAAATAAGTGTCTTTGGTGTTTATGCATTTGCAATTTCAGTAATTAAATGGTACATGTGTTGCTGTCTTGTCTAAAACTTTTGAAGGCAGAATTATGCTGTTGGGATATTATGCGTATAACTTGATTTCAAAGTATAAATCTGGAAAAGTCTAGAATCTTTTCTATGAATGCTATCTTAATACTAATTTAAGTCAAATGTGATGCTAATGACATATTAAATTTCCAACACCTTTTGTGCAGTGATCACAAAGTCTCCACTTAATTTGAGACTGTTACTCAGAACACACCTTGCGTCACAGGGGCTAATCTAAGTGTCCTAGTCTATATGACTACATCATGATGTATTGATTGCCTCTGGCCTAGGAATCTGCAGCTTAAGCCAGTGACACAACATTTTGCATTTTTAAATGGTGATTCTCAAATAATGCTCCACAAAAGAGGAAACCTAATAATGCCCCAAATCCTCTTTTTACTCCGTCTTAATGACATAAAAATTAAGTGAATTAGAGAACTACAATGATCTTAAATTTTCAGCCACATTTCATAAATATGGAAATTGAGGCACGGATCTGTTTTTGCCTATAAAAGATAGGTCCTGTAACTGTTACACAGTTTAACACTTCTGAAATTAGAATATTAGAGATCCTGCTAAATATTATGTATGGTCTTCGTGGCCTCTCTTAATAGTGCCATTTGTATTTTTAATTTACCAGAGTTAGGCTCATTAAGATAGTGTTTGCTTTGAAATCAATGTTTCTGTGGAAACTAATTTTAACTTTTACAGATATTGATTACGGGCTTGTGAAAAGGCAAGTAAACGAGGAATGCTTTGCTATCTGGGCATTAAAACAAAACAATACAATTAAAAGTTGAAAAAGGTAAAAACAAACAGATTTGTGTGGAAGGAGGGCAAAAAACTATTCACACGTGGATTATTTGTTGGAGAATGTGCATTGCAAAAAAGACGCAAAATAGCAATCCTCCCTCTAGCTTGATGGAAATGTGTTTTTTCCATGAAACATACGTGTATTTTTACAAATGAAAGATGATTTAAAATGGAGGCATGTGTTTCTACTCTTTGAGTTGGGAAGGGCTTGGAATCTTTCAAATTCAGTACTTCCCAAGGATAGTTTTCATTTTGATTAAAGTTTTGTTCTTATATTACTTTTTACTCTTGGTTTTGCAGTTTACCTAATGCTAATAGGGTCTCAGGAACTGTATTTGATATTAAAGTGTGGTTTTTCCAGAAGATGACAGATAATTGATGGTTTCCCCTTTTCCTCAGCAACATAGTTGTACCCAGAGGGAATTTATCTTTAGAAAGATATAGTTTGTGAGGAGAGAGGAGGATGGATAAGTGGATAAAACGTAATTCAGTTTTAGGGGTGGATTTTTAAGTAGCCCAAGGGGTAGGAAAACCTGCACAGAAAGAAGCTGCGTTGTGAAAATGTTTAGAAGGAAAGTGCTGCATCGCTACGTGATGTGGAAGAGACTGCAGTGTCTGGGCATTGTTGGGAATCCCGGGTATTTTAACCATGAAACATCTGACAACAAATTATGTGTCTAGATATGTTTATGTGTGAATGTTCATGTATCAGGGATTCAGTTTCACAGTTTTAACTTCAATTTTCTTGTTTACCCCACAAATGACAAAATTGCGTCATTCCTTCTCTTTGCCCCTTTCCAACACCACCCCACAATTTTTTAAACAATCAAAAGAAAAAAATTAAAACCAGCAAACCTTGAATTCTTGTTTGTTATTTTGATGGTGAAATACTGCAGGTAGACACTGAGTTGGACATTGATTTCCTTTTCTCTGCGTCGAAATGTCAAGGAAAGTTGCAAGTCTATGATTTTGTGCTTGGTTTTTTGCATGTTGCTTCTATGGAAAAACAAAACAACAACAGCAGTCCTCCCTGCCCAAAGTGTTAAAATGCCTCCTTCATAACCTGAGACTTACTTTCATTTTCTAGGTGCTGGAGAATCTGGTAAAAGCACCATTGTGAAGCAGATGAGGATCCTGCATGTTAATGGGTTTAATGGAGAGTAAGTGTCAAATCTGTGCAGGGGGGCACCAAGTAAGAGGAACAGACTTTATACTAACCTTTAGGAAGTATAGGTGGGCTTTGGGGGCTGGGCAGCCAGTTTTCACTTAATTTTTCCTGATTTACATATTAGAAAATCCTGGAAAGGGCTCTTTAGGGTCCCCCACCCCCCACCCCCTTGGATCTTTGGTGCAACAAATACTACTGATGAAAGCACCAGTGTTCGTGACAAACATCTCCCTATCCCAAGAAAATCGTGCCTGGTTGCAGGGGACGCTTGACAGCACTTGGCCCCGTGACAGCCCCTCTCCGGGCCAGGTCCCTGCCACAGCCTCCAGACATCACTGCAGTGTCTTCAACGTGGCTTTGGCCGCCCCCTTGTCCGGCCCATGCTGATCACTGCAAATTCACTCCACCCCACCTCACGCAGATTTCAATGTAATGAACCAACACAAGATATTTTAAACTATTAGGGAAACATCATTTCCATAATATTCTCACCAGAAACAGATTTGGAAGTGGCAGCCCGTGTTTACAGTTTCTCATTTTTTTTTTTGTCCCTCTTTAAATTACCATTATGGGCAAATCATTGTTTCCCTTTAAAGCAAAAAACAAATCAGTACCCCTGCCTAAAGAAAAGGGAACATTTATTTAAAGGATGGAAAGACTGGGAGTTAGGCACTCCCAGCCTCACTGAGGGGCATTTTTGCCTTTGAAAAGTCCTCCCAGGTATCCTGGTATAGCGCAGTGTGGCAATCCGTAGTGGGAATGAAGATTAAACAGGAGAGACTTTATATTAGACCTGTGAGACAAGTTAGGAAGCTCTGCCTGGCATGAGGAATGCAAACAGGGAACATTCAATAAATTGGGGAACTTGCTTTTCTCCCCAAGACCCCGGATGGGGCCTACCCATCCGTTCTCACGTAACAAAATGTGTAAAAAAAAAAAAAAAAAAGAAAAGAAAAAGAAAAAAAAAAAAACAACTAAGTTGACCAGTCTATTTTCACTGGTGTGAGAGTATTAACCTCACTAGATTTCAAGCACCTGAAGGCACTAATTTGTAATTACTAGCTGGTTAGCACAGGCCTGTTCCCTTTCTTAAACCTGGATTCAATTGAAAATTTAACCTTGAGTTGCTTAGGCTTCCATTTCAAAAGGGGAGTTGGAGTCAAGATGGTAGCATTTAATTATACCAGCCACCCCCCAAAAAAACAAACAAACCTTACTAGTCACTAAACATCCAGGAAACAAAGGTGAACTTTTTCACCTTTCAGAGCAAGGCAGGCAGCTCCTTATGGAGAATTCTAGAATTTGTTAGATCAAATAATTGTTTAGAGAAGGATGACATCACCCATACAAATAGTCATGTTAGTTGAGGATGCTTTTTCTACTTTAACCCTGAATTCAGAAGGATTGGTTGAGATGCAGAGGGAGGTTCTTTACTCATCTGATTATGACTCTCAGTGGGTTATCAACATGCACATACGTGCTACTGAGTAAGTCAGCATCACTTGTCACCAACCAATTCTGAAATCAATTCTTGACACACCCCTCGATAAAGCCCTGCCAACGGAGACTGCCATCCTGACAATAAGTAAAAACCCTGAGACAGACCTCCAACCGTGAATCTGTCATTTGAAGAAAAATCTTGCATAAATTTTCCCCCTGCAACTTGCAGGAGTACTTCTTCATGAGAGTAGTTAAGCAAAAATAATTTGACCATGTATCCTCTAGATAAATATTTTGATTAAAACTGGACATGGCTAGCATTTTTCAAAGATGCAGCAGCCACTGTTTACCTTAGCTTGAGTCGGATGGAAGCTAAGTCACCTTTGAAATAAATTACTGACAGCTTCATTACAGATCGCCCTAAAATTTAAAAATTTTTATAGAAAGGATTCTCCTCCCTAAGTGAGCCAGCCTGTAACACCAGGCAAGGGTTTTAAACCAGAACTTCTCTTTTCTATTTTCTTTTTGGAAAGAGGAAGCAACATTCCCAGTTTGCCTTCTTTGCAGACAAGGGCACAGATATGTTAAATTTAGCTTGTGAGAGGGTTTACAGGGGTATTCCTCATGGGAGCCTAGATACCTTATTTTTATCTCCTCCAACTGCCTCCTTTTTTCTTTTTCCTCACTGCGGTATTGCAACAAAAGCTATTTCCTTCTTAACTAGGAATTCCCTATGAGACAGTGACATCTGTCCCTAAAGGGTGGTCTGGGTGGTACAGGGTTTTTCCTCCCTGATCTTGCGTTTTGTTAGGGCTCGGCTGAGCTATTAAATTTGCCTTAACTCTCTGCAGGCTGCCATACCGATTAAATTTTTAAGAGTAAGATAATACTGATTTGACCTTCAGAAATACAGAGGTTGGATGCGGATTTTCTAACTCAAAGCTAACTCTTTTTCTTACATTTAGTGCCAGGAACAAAACAAAAACAAAACATAAACACCATTAACATTGGTTGAACTAAGCTAATCAATTACCAAACTATAGAATGCTGCCCTTCGGCCTTCAAGGAGGAATTCCTATTGTTTATGAAGATCGGGTTTGGGTTTGGGGTTTTTTTTTTTTTTTTTTTCCTGTGGTGGGTGGGTGGGCTTTTGTTCTTTTAAATTTTTTTTTGCTGCATCACAGTCCAGACATAGTTTAATGACAATTTATGGGGAACAATTATTTATAAATAAAACCATTTTATAGGTAGTTTCTTTCCACTGCAAGAAGTGAGGTCATTAGTTTTGCAGGAAATCCTGGGCAGAGATCTCCCCCGTTTATGCATTTGTGCCTTAGGTTACAACATTGGGAAGATTCTGACCTGGGAGAATTAGCCTTATGCGCTGCCATATTCTCCAAAGAATTGTGAGATAATCACTGCTTTAGCTCCCTAATGCATGTACGTTTAGTGAAAGCACAAGAAAACAATTATCCATCCCTCCTGTGTCCGACCAGAGTCTCCAGAGAGCTCTGTTAATACTGCAGCAAAGGTGTGGGATTCTTCCCCCATGGCCTGCAGTCTCAGTGGATGTTCCAATTTAGCCAGAAAGGCGACCTAAGAATTGACGGGAGGATGGATGGCGCGCGAATTGTTGCTTTTGCTCTTGGCTGATTGTTTAGGAATGTAGAGAGACTGTGTGGGGTTTGTGTGAAATTGCGGTGCCTTGCAGATTAGGTGAGCTTTCAATCTCTCTTTAAAAGGGGCGGCGAAGAGGACCCGCAGGCTGCAAGGAGCAACAGCGATGGGTAGGCACATTCAAAAACAGAAAAATTTTTTAACAAACAAAACAAACATGAAGATCATATTGGGAAACTGAGGCCAGAGACCCGGGAAGAAAATAAAAATCATTTAAAGGACCATCAGCCATATTGGCATACATTTGTGAATAACACACAATTTCCTGACATTTTGGAGCAAGTAAAGTGCGTAACATAATTTTTTTGGCCATGCTTAAAGTAGAATGAGATACAGCTGGGGGAAAGTTATAGATTTCAGCTTTAGACGATCAGTTGAGGATTTTGAGAATTGATGTTTTTCCATATGGTTTCTGTTTTCCCCCAGCTCTCCATTTGAACCAGCTACTTGTTTTTAAAACTATCTACTAAATTCCATCTACCCACTGGTTGGTCTGATTTTAAAATTTCAGACCTCTTTGAAACAAAATTTGTTTCCTTTATTAAAATATGCAATGCTGCACCGCCTTTAATTTTGAAAAACGCCTTGGTACCTTGCAGCAGGTCGTTAAGAATCATCTTGAAAAGCCTCTGGCCTTTTAAAAATGATCAAATTTATTTGAATCAAAGGCACTTTACGTTAGCTGATGGGTAAGGAAATTCATGATGGCATCTTTTATTTTTCCATTCATTATCAAATTATTTTTTCTTTGCTTCCTGCATCCCCACACCCATCACACACAGACACACACCCACACACATGCATACACAGACACGCACACACATGCACACGCACACACAGCCACACGCGCCGCGCACACACACACGCATGCCAGGTAACCACTCTAGCTCTGCTGTGTATTTAGCATGCAGTGGTGGAGTGGCTGTTTCTCATGAGACCATCCAGAACCATTGACTTAGTTTAGGGCATCTCAAAGAAACAGCTTCTGTGGCCAGGGAGGGGAGGGGCAAAAATATTGGGGTCTGGGGACAAAGTAACTGACACATGTTTGTTCATCTGTTTCTTTTAGAATATATTATCCCTAGATGATGGCTACAGTTTCTCATCTTCCCGGCTATGTCCTATCACAATTTGCATGCTGGAATTGCTCGGTCTTAGGAACTTCTAATAAGAATACTATTCTGTTGTCTGAGGGGGGAGGGGGGATGGGGCCCCTACTACCTGACCTTAAACGATGATTGAAAAAATGAAAAATGGACCGAAATCCTTGATTGGCAGAAATGTAGTATGACAACTATCCAAAAAGGCATCTCTATAAGAAATGACTAATTGACAATCTACTGTACCAAAAGTTGGCATTTGAGCAAGATACGACAAGTCCTTAGTGAGCAACCTACTGTGTACTAGATGTCGTGCTAAATCCCTGAATCCTACTAACACCTTGGCCTGCACGTCTCTCTGGCTCTGTTCTGCAAGTCAACATAAGTATTAACATTCGTGATAAATAAAAATTCTCTGCATGTTTCAGCAATCCCTGTATCTCGCGTCTGTCTTCTGTCTTCCTTCCTTTGTCTGTCTTTTCCCACCAAAGCACAAGGATAAGGTGGAGACCTGAATAGCCTCCCCCACCACTTAGTTAGCTGAAGTGGGGGGAGGGGAGGAGCTCTTCAAAACTGAACGCATCCCATCTGCTTTATACACAGAAGGGGGAGGAGGAGGAACCAAGACCCTCAAAGTACTTCCAGCCTTAGTCCCAATTTTGTAGCGAATCAGAATTCTAGCTAATGGCATATGTTTTGCCTTTGTTGAGTAGTTTAAAGACATCTAAGGAATTTTCTCTGAATTTCACAATCAACGTTAAATTCATTAAGCAATAGTAAAAGTGATGATAAACCTGCCAACCCCCAGTATAATATCTCCATCTACATAGTAATTGCTTCAATGGAAGAATTTTATGTTTTAGTATTACACACCCGAATTAGATTTTAGATTTCTATTTTAGCTGTTTTATACTTGATATACTCCCACACCTATTCACATACGTAGATGAATACTGAACACGTTCTCAAAATATCTGTATTTTAAGACGGGAAGTTTTCCAATTATCATACTACTGCTTAGACCAAAATATCAAACTGAATGAAAGAAACTTGTTTCTGGAAATACTTTTCTCTTGCTTTATGCAGATTTGGATATTTAGTACCCAAATGTATTTAATTTTACTACTGTGGAACCTCAAAACCAAAGGTTAATAGCTTTCATTACCTATGAAATGGAGCCTGCTTTTAATGAATGGGAATAGATTTGCCCTAGGGGGTTTTAGGTAAATTCTGAATTCAAAAGTGAACATTGGGGACCATCAAACACATGTCCTTTTAATTTATAACATCGAAATAATTGATGTTAGACTGTAATACCAAGGCCAGAAATTCTTAATTTCAGAAATGAGCTTTGATTCTGCATGTACAAAGCAGACAGTCCCACAGAGCAGTCAGGACTCACTCCCTTTCACTCTAAGGTGGTTGCGTTAAGAGTCTGGGGGCCAGAATCAGATTTCAGATTTGTACACAAGGCCTGAAGCTCACCTCCCTGTCATCTGTGTCTGTGAGGTCCTCCGGACCTGCAGCACTTTTACTTAAGTGGCCCTGAGGGGATTCCTGGCAACATCTGTCCCCCCTCCCCACCCCAGACACCCCCCACCACTAATGAGCATGGCTCCTCTGAACTTCGCCAGCTCTTCACTCCAATGTAGAAGAGCAGTGGTGCAGAGACCTGTGAAAGGGGCTTCACGTAGGAAAGGGGCGAGATGGGATCCTTCAGCAGGTGAAGGCCCAGAAGTACACAGACATTTATTCAGAAAGAATAAATTTGCAAGTATAATTCTTTGAGAAAGGAGACCAAATGATTTGTGGAAGGCCTGTCGACAGGCCTGCACTTGACCCCACCATCAGTCCCCGCCCCCCACCCCCCACCCTTGCTGCTCCACTGACTGCCCTGCCCTGCTCGTCTGCTCTTGCTAATTAACCTCCCTTTGCCTTTCCTCTGCCTTAACTTTCTGTCATGTTCTAGTCTGGAGGGATTATATGTTTTAATTTCTACCTCCATTCTATGAATTGGTGAATCAGCCAAGTGAATGCTTCAAAAACTGGGACTCTCAAAAGATTATATATATATATATATATATATACACACACACACACACACACACAAATCGTGAAAAAGATAAACTCTGTCCCCTCCATCTCCCACCCCCATTGGTTTCTGCCTCTGTGACTCCCCCATCTCGGCCTCAGTTTCCCCGTCAGAGGGGCAGGACCGTAGCACCTTTTTTCCGCATGACAACCCACTCACCTCCCAGGGCCTACCAGGTACAGCAGGTGTGCTGTGTGTGCTGGTTCCATTTTTGGGCTATAGACTTGATGGAGATACATACTCCACACAAGAGACCTTTTCTTGCCCTCTAAAAACATAAACTCGAGAACCTTCCCTGGCTGTGCTTCTAATGAAGGCTAGTTTCTGAAAAACATACAGCATTTGGATCAGTGTAATCTGGTACAAAAATTAACATCCTGTTATGGTCCCCAGAAGCCAAAGGGTGTGGCCTTTACCTGTGGGACCAGTGACCCTGAATATAGATCATTCCATAAAGACCACGCTGGCTGTCCCATGTGGCTGAGTTAAAGTCAAGGAAAAGCTACAAAACCTTCAACCTCTACTTACCAGTGGGATCTGACCCCCCTCCCCGTTAGATTATAAGGCCTTCTAGGGGGTGGAATCTTACTTGATTCCTATTGCACATGGACCAACATGCACTAACATCATGAACTAGAAATTTCATTGCTGTTAGCTGCAGTGCCTGGAGCATCGCACATATGATTTTTTTTTTTTTGACAGGCGTCTCACTCTCACCCTGGCTGGAGTGCAATGGCGCCGTCTCAGCTTACGGCAACCTCCACCTCCCGGGTTCAAGTGATTCTCCTGCCTCAGCCTCCCTAGAAGCTGGGATTACAGGCGCATGCCACCATGCCTAGCTAGTTTTTTTGTGTGTTTTTAGTAGAGACGGGGTTTCACCATGTTGGCCAGACTGGTCAATTCCTGAGGCAGTCTGCCCGTCTCAGCCTCCCAAAGTGCTGGGATTACAGGTGTGAGCCACTGCACCCGGACTCCTGTAATGAACTATTATAAACACCACCACCTGTGCTCACTGGTTCTCAGTGTGCTAATCTAGCAACTGAGTGAATTCCAAGTCAAACCACGGGACTGTTTTGCTCCACCCCAACCTCATAGTGACCTATCACTCCAGTCTCACCCCTACCCAGATGCTGATAGGACCAGGAGAAGCTTTTAGGAAGTGTTAGTATGTAGTGTGGGGGCTTCAAACCCATGAAAGATTAAATGAGCTGCGTGCAACTTCTGGTACAGTCATGATTGCTAAGGCAATTTGCTAATCTGCCTCAATTGGGCGTGTCCTCAGGACACATTTGGGAGGTTATAATTTGCAACCGTGTTTATTCAGCTACCTCCAATCTTTGCACAGATCCGAACCCACAACTCCCTGAAGAACAGAATACTATGCTTTTTAGTCGGGATATCTTTATGAAAGCAGTACTCTTAACTGACATGGTGCAATATGATTTTCTTTTCTTTTCAATCCCACTGCAGTGAGAAGGCAACCAAAGTGCAGGACATCAAAAACAACCTGAAAGAGGCGATCGAAGTATGTGCTGGCTCCTTGTGCTTTCTGTCTTGTAGCCCCTCCCAGCCAGTGCTGTTCCCTGACCGCTTTGCTAAATCATTTTCAGACCATTGTGGCCGCCATGAGCAACCTGGTGCCCCCCGTGGAGCTGGCCAACCCCGAGAACCAGTTCAGAGTGGACTACATTCTGAGTGTGATGAACGTGCCTGACTTTGACTTCCCTCCCGTAAGCTACACCCCTACTTGTGTGGCCTTAGCCCCGCCCACCTGAGCACAGTGTTCATATAGGAACATCAGTGACAGCCCTGCACATGGGCAAGAGCATCCAAACCACACTTCAGGCACAACCACATTTCAGCCATGTCCGTCCTTAGGAAAAAGTTAATTTCATGTGTGACCTTAATTTAATAGTAATAATCATTAGGGCTTTGTTCAAGATGGATGAGCAAAATTCTGTCACCCCTTCTACATCTTAGCTCACCTGTCCTCACAAATAAACATCACTCTTTCATACCACAATCTCACTTTATTAGACTGTAAATTTTTATGAGGAAAAAAGTCCTGAGCTATGGCAGCCTTAATTATTCCCTCATTCACATCTTAGGACAAACAAAACTGTATGTTAAATACGGCACACAAATACTAATTGTCTATTTACTCCACTGGAAGTGCCCTAAGATACCTTGGGATGCCTCAGTGAAGTGCCAAATGGAAGACATTCTCATTTTAAACAGGTGACCTTTTAACATTTATTAAGAGTTTTCTAAAGTCAGTCCTTGTCTTGGGGCAAATGAAATCTTCTCTCGTTATTAAAAAAAAGAAATATATCTAAATTATAACTCAAAAGTAAATCATAAAATAGAACATATGGAAAAGACTTTCCTCTGGATGCATGACACTGTTGGCTCCCTAAAGAACTACTTTTAGGGAACAAAAAACTGTTCAAGCCCAAGCATATACGTTTAGGCCCCTTCGTGGGGAGAATGGCTTATAAGTGGGGAACGGGAAACAAGATGGAAAGATGTATGCGTTTGTAAGACCCACAAGGAAGAGACTTGTCTACAGCTAAAACAATGAGTTATTGTTGGCTTTTGTCAGGCTTTCGTGGGAATTTGTGTTTGTATATTTTAGATGGACTTGGCTGCAAACTTAAATTAGCAGAGAAATTAGTAGTATATAGTTAGTATGGATAGCTAAATTTTTAAAATAGCATTATTTTCAAAAAAAGCAGTAAACACAATATGTATAATATAACCCACTGACTTTCTTGAAATATGATTCTATATTTAATAGGAAAAGGAAACAGCAGCCTATTAAAAATGTATCAGAACAATAACCTTTTATTAGTCCTATTAACATCTGAACTTTTATGTTCCTACCTACAAGTCCCCCATCATAAATTTTTTTGGTAAGATTCACATTTTCCCAGAAGGAAAATTTAGTCCCAGCACGTCTTACAAATGAAGTTTCTTATTTTCACAACATTGAACCATTTATTGGCATATTCTAACACAGATTAGTGTATATTCTTCCTAAACAATTCTGTGAAGAAACTAAATTACTCAGTAGCTTACCCCATTCCCCCTACACACAAAAAAAGAAACTACCCAAAACCAGTAATTCACAATAAGACCAGCAGCTAATTGCGTGAACTTTTGAATATGTTTAAAGTGTTGAATTAAAGTTCTTTGTGAGCATTAATTCATTAATTGGGCTCGAAATTCAGAATCACACCAAGTGTCAGTCACATAGGGAACTCTGGTCTCAGGGTTCGAATGACAGTGTTGATTAGTTCAAGCTCTTGCCTTTCTCTAAACTTTCTTGTGTTCACTTTCAGGAATTCTATGAGCATGCCAAGGCTCTGTGGGAGGATGAAGGAGTGCGTGCCTGCTACGAACGCTCCAACGAGTACCAGCTGATTGACTGTGCCCAGTAGTAAGTAACCGCCACCCAACCCGTCAGCACATAAAACAGGCAAAAACAAGAAAACATGAAAACCTGTGATCCTGCTTTGAAAGTTGCTTTTCGACGATTCTTTTCATAGAAGCCAACCAGTTACCCCACTGGCAGAAAGTTCTAATCTGATTCAATTGTTTATTTTTAAAGTCCTTAATTCCTTTTTTTTTCTTTTAGTGCAGTGACACTATTTTATATAAACATTTAATGCCTGTTAGAGCAAAATGATGATGAGTTTCATAGTATTCATAATTAGTGGGAAGTAATTAATTGAATTGACCCCAAGCATTTAGGGAAATACGGCAGTGCTCACATTTTGAATAACGTAAAACTATATTTTATTGCTGTAATTTTAAAACATAACAGAGGAATGGTGAACACATAGCTACGCCTCCTCTCTCCTTGGTAGTTGTTGATTGCTCTATTTCTGCTCTCAGGTAAGCGACTCTAGTAGCTGCCTAGTGTTACTAGATCTTAGTGACTCTAGGTAGAGTTTGTTTTTGTGTTGTCTTGACTTTTGAACTCTGTTTCATATCCTTATTTATTCCTTCCCACCGGGTCTTGATTGAAGGATGGTAAGTGGTCAGTGGATTTTAAATCCTAAACTGTACACCTAAGCAGTACAGTACCGTGGTGGGGTTACTTTCAAATAAAACAAATTACTACCTGCGAGGAGGACAGGTTAAGGCCTGCAGTAGCAATGGGAAAGGCATCTTTCTCCAAAGTCACTCATAAAGGTGGGCTCACCTGGTTAGTGTGTTGGTAAATGAAGAAGGGGCGAACTTAAAAAACAGATTTTATTACACAACTCTACCTGATGCCCAAGCTGCTTCCCTTGTTGCCTAACACCTGACTTACCGTTCCCTCAGGGATCGCCCTCTGTCCCTGTCACCCACCATGGTCTCTCCCAGAGGACAACATACCCCATAGCTAGAAAGTTGCCTTTTAAATAGTTTATGGCTTCCCTCATCTTGCACATGATATAGCAAGCATGTGGTGGTCAGGGTTATTTAAAAAATATGCAAAGATAATTATTATTTTTTTTGAGACGGAGTCTCACTCTGTCGCCCAGGCTGGAGTGCAGTGGTGCGACCTTGGCTCACTGCAACCTCTGCCTCCTGGTTCAAGTGATTCTCCTGCCTCAGCCTCCCGAGTAGCTGGGACTACAGGTGCCTGCCACCACACCCCGCTAATGTTTGTATATTTAGTAGAGACGGGGTTTCACCATATTGGCCAGGCTGGTCTCGAACTCCTGACCTTGTGATCTGCCTGCCTCAGCCTCCCAAAGTGCTGAGATTACAGGCATGAGCCACCGCGCCCAGCCAAAAATGTAAAGATATCTTTTGTTTGTTGATGCTGCAGAAATGCACAAAGCAGTCTCAGTTAATGATATTCTGAAGTAGGAGTGTCTTGTGACTCGGGGCAGGGGAGTCTAGTAGAGGTTTGATGTTTTAGCCGTCCTTATTACAAGTAGCTGAAACTCGGAACTGATTTTGCTATAGGAAGTATTAACTAATCAGAACCAAGGTGCCAGGCTGACTCACCAAGGGCTAAGATTGCTTTACTTAGTAGCCTCAAGCCCAAGGAACTGATTGTGAAAACCACCTGAATAAACAGGAGGGAGGAAGAGGTAATACTGTTCATCTATAAATCATATAAGCCTATGTTATAGGGTCTGTGCAATCTATCAACCCCAGCCCTGCCTTCCCATAGGAAATTCCTTTATTTTCAATTGCCACATACATAGATATTCCACGGTTTAATATGCAAGCAAATTTGTATATTTTTTCAAGGAACAGAAAAAAAACAGTCCATCTTGGCTGGTCCCTATGGCCCCCAGCCCCCACTCCTTCTTCAGCAAAGTCCCTGATTTTCTCAAAAGTTCGAACTAAAAGCTGGAAGCGCTAATTATAGTAACGCAAAACAAATGGAAATCCTGGAATTGTTTGCATTTTGTATTTTGGATCCAAGTCAGAAGTTAAGTACAGGTACAAGATTAAGAGAGTTTAACCACCCCAGTTTTGAATGCTGGGGGCGGGGCAGGGAGTCACAGTTTCGTTAAGTAACAGTAGCTTAGCCAGATTGTTGAATTTTGTCGGGTTTTGTTTTCTCAAATCATTTAGAAGTTTTTAGGGTTTTTTTAAGCAACACTTAATTACTCCTGAAACTTTGTCTGAAAACTGCACCATTTGTATAGATCATGAAAAGTTTTAAGGAAACTCAGAAAAAGAGAACAACGCAGCTTAAAACTTTTAAAATGTCCTCCCTCACCCGTGGCTCAAACAGCCCTGCATCTGCCGTGGCCGGCACGTTTCTGGTTGAACTGCCTTTATATTAAAGTTCAGATACTGGTACTGTGCCCATTTCTTAAGCTGCCTATTTTTATTTGTTGAGCTGGGGTTTGGCTGGCTCCACTCCAGATGTCTCTCTCACAAGATTTGGTGCTGATGATCTATTTATAGAACTGTGGTTCTGTTGCCATGGTAACATGCTGGAGGCCAGGGCGGCTGGGGAGCTATTTCTGGACTGGTGCTGTAATGTAAGATTGATTGGGCAAGTTAGTATATCCTCTAAGCCAGACTAACTCTGAACTAGTAAAAAGGAAGAGGGGAACACAAAACTTTGGCAGTTTCTTTAAATAAACTTTTCTCTCTTTATGATTTTCTTTTCTCATTAGCCCACTTTAAAACAATTCCAATCTCTACATGCCCCTCCCTCCAAAAAATAAACTAGTTTTAACATTAATTTTCCATATTAATTACCCCAGTCTTTCAAAAGTAAATTTTCCTGTGTGTCTAGTCAAGCAACACAAACAAGATGCTTTTTTAAGGAAAAGCTTAATATCTAGAGTGTTCTATTTCATGGACCAAACAGAACGGAAGAGAACTTTGTGTTTGTTTCCTGTTCAGGATGGCTAGGGCGAGAAGGGCTCCTTTGTGCCAACCTCTTTTGTTCTCTTTAATCAATGAGATTCTTAAAAAGTAAAAAGGAAGGGATACAGATTCTCAGTAACTAAAACAATCTCGTGTGCCCTTGAGGGGAAAGTCCTTGATGTTTTTAAGAATGTCACTTTATTTTTTTCTTTTAACTGAATGATATAGAGGCATACAATTTTCAAACTGTTTGCCATTTTAATCAAGCAATTTGAAAATTAAAATGTTTTTGTCAAGCATTACCAAATGGCACAGAATGTGATAGGCCAGCCTGGTTTTGGGGTCCTTTCTCTACTGTTTGATATGCATAAAACCTTCTAAAAATCAAGAATATTGCCAGAGAGCAACAGGAATAAACAAGCTAAGTAAAGAATAAAAAAGAAAAATAGAAAAAATAAAAATAAACATGAAGAACAAAGCCCCACCACTGTCCTGTGCTGTTTGTGTGACCCCACTGCGTCGAGGCCACAGGCTAGCTGCTAGACGCATCTAGAGTTCCCTGATTCCTAAAATTATTTATCTTAAATCCTATTTGCCCTAACCTTCTTAAGGCATCAGCTTTGAGTTATAAATGTAACCAACACACAAGCAAATGTGCCATTGACTTAGTGCTGCATAACTGTGGGACGGTCACTTCCGTTGAGCCTGACCTTGTAGAGAGACACAAATAGTTGGCAAATTGATGTGAGCACTGTGAACACCCCACGTGTCTTTCTTTTTCTCCCAGCTTCCTGGACAAGATCGATGTGATCAAGCAGGCCGACTATGTGCCGAGCGATCAGGTGTGCAAAACCCCTCACCACCAGAGGACTCTGAGCCCTCTTTCCAAACTACTCCAGACCTTTGCTTTAGATTGGCAATTATTACTATTTCGGTTGGCTTTGGTGAGATCCATTGACCTCGATTTTGTTCTAGGACCTGCTTCGCTGCCGTGTCCTGACTTCTGGAATCTTTGAGACCAAGTTCCAGGTGGACAAAGTCAACTTCCAGTAAGCCAACTGTTACCTTTTTATATAACAGAGATCATGGTTTCTTGACATTCACCCCAGTCCCTCTGGAATAACCAGCTGTCCTCCTCCCCGCCAGCATGTTTGACGTGGGTGGCCAGCGCGATGAACGCCGCAAGTGGATCCAGTGCTTCAATGGTAGGATGCTGTGGGCTTGGCTGTTCGTGAAGAATGCTTTGCTTCCGTGTTGTTAGGGATCAGTGTCGCCGCTCACGCTCTTGGCTTTGCTCTCTTTGGTTAAGATGTGACTGCCATCATCTTCGTGGTGGCCAGCAGCAGCTACAACATGGTCATCCGGGAGGACAACCAGACCAACCGCCTGCAGGAGGCTCTGAACCTCTTCAAGAGCATCTGGAACAACAGGTTTGCGGAGTGGCCGCCCACCCCCTGCGCTTGCCCAGGAGGCCCTGGTCTGCACTGTTTATAGAAAAGAACCCCGTGCAAGCATTCCAGACCCCTGGCCGAAAGCGCGCTTCCCCCGAGCATTCACACAGCCTCCCTCTCGTAGGTGGCTGCGCACCATCTCTGTGATTCTGTTCCTCAACAAGCAAGACCTGCTCGCTGAGAAAGTCCTTGCTGGGAAATCGAAGATTGAGGACTACTTTCCAGAATTTGCTCGCTACACTACTCCTGAGGATGGTGCGTATGGCTTCCACTCTTGCTGGCTGTTCATCGCGGTCGTTGTTTATCAAACGGTCAGGCTGAAAACCCCCATCCCCCTCCCCCTCCCCCTCCCACCACCAAACCAATAAAGGACCTATAAGAGAAGCAAGAAAAACACACTCCCACTAATTCTCATATGGAAAAATCAGGGTTTTGAAGACTTCAGGAGCTACAGTGATGCTAGCACCCCAGCTCTGCTTGAATTTTTAATTACATTAATATGTATTCCCTTTTTTTATAGCTACTCCCGAGCCCGGAGAAGACCCACGCGTGACCCGGGCCAAGTACTTCATTCGAGATGAGTTTCTGGTGAGTCGAGCCTGTCTTCAG
Organism: Hylobates moloch; assembly: GCF_009828535.3. Lineage (NCBI taxonomy): Eukaryota > Metazoa > Chordata > Mammalia > Primates > Hylobatidae > Hylobates > Hylobates moloch. The sequence goes on along the minus strand of NW_026652309.1, from coordinate 2,591,068 downwards.
TTTCCTCTCTTGTTCCTCCTCTTTTTCTCATGGATGTAAATTTAATTCCAAATTCAGGGGTTCAGCTACCCAGTTCCATGGTTTTAGTTCATGCACATCCAGTGTGGATTTGAGCTCTTTGCGCCCCTCCTTTTGCTTTTGTTTTCATATGACATCAGAGGCTGGCTAACAGCCGTCCCTGGTAGGTGTCCCCATCAGTGATAGGGTGGTTCCTGGTGAGGGTGTCACTGACAGGTCCCCTCATTTGTGCCCGCAGAGGATCAGCACTGCCAGTGGAGATGGGCGTCACTACTGCTACCCTCATTTCACCTGCGCTGTGGACACTGAGAACATCCGCCGTGTGTTCAACGACTGCCGTGACATCATTCAGCGCATGCACCTTCGTCAGTACGAGCTGCTCTAAGAAGGGAACCCCCAAATTTAATTAAAGCCTTAAGCACAATTAATTAAAAGTGAAACGTAATTGTACAAGCAGTTAATCACCCACCATAGGGCATGATTAACAAAGCAACCTTTCCCTTCCCCCGAGTGATTTTGCGAAACCCCCTTTTCCCTTCAGCTTGCTTAGATGTTCCAAATTTAGAAAGCTTAAGGCGGCCTACAGAAAAAGGAAAAAAGGCCACAAAAGTTCCCTCTCACTTTCAGTAAAAATAAATAAAATAACAGCAGCAAACAGAAATAAAATGAAATAAAAGAAACAAATGAAATAAATATTGTGTTGTGCAGCATTAAAAAAAAATCAAAATAAAAATTAAATGTGAGCAAAGAATGATGGGACTCCCGTGAGTTATTTGTGGTTCTGAGCAAATTCCCGTCATTCATGGTTTTGACTTGGTCCTTACATCAAAAGTTGGGAGGCCTCAAGGTGAAGTGGGTATAAAATCTCACCACTGTATGTTTTCTGGTGACCCTAATCTGTGGGTGTCTTGAAACAATTTGCAGACAATAGGAAAAGTCCACTCCTGTTCCTCCTAAGTTTTACCCCATAGTGAACCACTATGCCCCAGTCACCTCTGCATTTTGATCATTGCCATCCTATCCAAAGATTCTACCAACTTACACCATTACATCATCACACAGTTTGCCTGCTGACCCAGGCTTCCCAAGAAAAGTAGTGTATTTATTGCTATAAGATAGGGACTAAATTATGTGGAGAAATAGAGGAGCGCAGTATTTCAAATCAATGGGGTTATTCAAGAAATGGTGTAGCCATTTGGGGAAAGTTTAGGCTGGATCCCTACCTCATTGCACACACCAAAATGGATTTGACATAAGTTGATCACATACATCTAAATAAAAGAGGTACTTTTTAAAGTGGCTATTTTGTAATTAACATCTTGGGTTTATAAAGGGCCTCTCTGCAGCATAACCTAAGACCTAAAGGCCATAAGGGGGTTGGGGATGACTATAAAAATGAAAATCACACTTAAAATTTGAATGGGGGAAGGGCCTGGGTCGGGTAAAAATTTAACAAAGGGTTTACGTCCCTAATAAGCAGAGTTCTTATGAATTAATAAGCAAAACCATCAGAAAAATGGGCACAGTATATAAGCATGCAACTTAAATACAAACAGCTAGTAAGCCTCTGGGGATATGTGGGACATCACTCATAATAAATATTCACCATAGGCCGGGCGCGGTGGCTCACGCTTGTAATCCCAGCACTTTGGGAGGCCGAGGCGGGCGGATCACGAGGTCAGGAGATCGAGACCACGGTGAAACCCCGTCTCTACTAAAAATACAAAAAAATTAGCCGGGCGTGGTGGCGGGCGCCTGTAGTCCCAGCTACTCGGAGAGGCTGAGGCAGGAGAATGGCGTGAACCCAGGAGGCAGAGCTTGCAGTGAGCCGAGATCGCGCCACTGCACTCCAGCCTGGGCGACAGAGCGAGACTCCGTCTCAAAAAAATAAAA
>NW_026652309.1:2555824-2589129 GCF_009828535.3 Hylobates moloch | reverse complement strand
TCCTGTGGGTTCCCTAGACTTTCACCCCTAGACTTATCCCCCAAGGTGTAGTCACTTATGTGTGGTCACTTCCTGGGTGGCTCCCACGAAGGGTGGGAGGAAGTGATCGGCATCAACGATGGTGCCCTCTGAAGCTGGCCAAATGGGACTTCAAGTTCATTCTGAAATCCAGGTCCCCAATCCACTTCCTATTCTAGTTTCCAGATCAAATTACTCTCACCCAAGTTAAATATATAGTATAGCTCACCAGAGGTGAGCGATGAGCCCCAAGCGGGGCAGAAAAGTAGCAAATACCTGCATTTCCATCAAAGTTTTCACATAACACTCAGTCCACATAATGCTTAACATTCAGTCCACATGTGCTGGCTATGCAATTTTTAGTACAAAGCCCTCAAAAGCCCCCCAAATAAATATACAATCCAAGTAAAAATCGGGGCTTGCTATGCAAATATAGCCAAGACTAGCCCACAAGTTCTCATAATCCTCCAAAGCACCCCAAACAAACACCTAAACAGTGGCTATCAAGTGCAACCACAAGACCAGCGTGCCACACAAACATTCATCCAGGTAAAGGCTGTGCTCAGTGAAAATCAAGGTTGAACCCCAGCCCCTAGCTCCTCTTCCAAGATGGCCACCTGTATGCCCCTTTTACATAGAAATTCTGGAACCTTCTTAGCAAAATCCACATGAGATTGTCACAGCTCTAGCCACATATCCATCAAAATCAGAAAACACAAAATTCCCAGGCCATAGAGATGCCAAGGAAAATGATACCACAGAACCCCACCTTGTTGGTCATAACTGACAGAGACTTCATGGTATCTTCTAGAAGAAGGGCCACAAAAGTCACAGTTATCAGGTATCTACTAGTGCTAGCCATTACCCAACGGGATAGGTTCAGCTGCTATTTTGACAACGAGTAAAAGAGGCCCAGAGAGACCCCAGGAGAGGTCTCTAGTGAGCAGGGAAGATGCGCTTCAAACTCAAGTAGCCAAAGCCCACTGCTTGGTCCCTACAAGATACTGTTGTCCTGGAAGATGCAGGAGAAAAGAGAAAAAGGTCTGGTGTTCTTCCCATGATGTCAGTTATCAGGAGTCCATGACCTGTGACCCCCATCGAAAATCCTGCAGGTCACCATGGGATTCCACACCCAGGTGGGCGAGTGGGGCCTCTTCCCACAGACCGTGGCACTGGCCATACTCCTGCCTCCCTACCAGGTCAGGGCTTTGTCCCCACCAGTCACCCCATTGCGTTCGAGACTTGCTTCCCTATGTTAGGCTTCATCGCTGCTATTTAAAACATTTTTGTTTCCCTTTTCCCTTTGACCCTGGTGCCAAGCAAAACTTCTACAGAGCTATTTTCAAATCTAAATTTTAGGATCTTCAAAAAACAAAAAATTATAAAGAATTTCATCTAAATCTTTGATTACAAGAAGCCATTAAAAAAAAATTTTTTTTAATCTGAATGCCTGTAATCCCAGCATTTTGGGAGGCTGAGGTGGGCGGATCATGAGGTCAGAAGATCGAGACCATCCTGGCCAACAGGGTGAAACCCCGTCTCTACTAAAAATACAAAAAATCAGCCGGGTGTGGTAGCAGGCATCTGTAGTCCCACCTACTCGGGAGGCTGAGGCAGGAGAATGGCGTGAACCTGGGAGGCAGAGTTTGCAGTGAGCCGAGATCACACCACTGCACTCCAGCCTGGGCGACAGAGCGAGAGTCTGTCTCAAAAAAAAAAAAAAAAAAGAAAAGAAAAAGAAAAAAAATTTAATCTGTTGTTTAAATCTCTATTAAAGTGCAAAGCAACCTATTTTTCTAAAGGTAACAATTTGCACCACACTTGGTAGAGATGTGTAAGCCAAATATTACAAATGACTATTCATTGACCTTTTGGATTGAACATGATAATAATAAACCATTAGGGCCCTTCACAGTATGAGAAGGGTCTAGAATTGGACAGAATTTTTATTTACCTCCACTTTTACTTATATGTGCACAAAATTATGCCCCCCAAAATGGCCACATCTGCATAGCCCTTCCATGTAGACCATGGCATCCTCTTGTTATAATACTTTCTTGGACGGCTTTGGTCATCTTTTCACTCAATAAATACATAGAGACTATGGGATCCATGCCAGCCAGTGGGAATCCTGCTCTCATGGGGTTCATGTTCTAGCGAGGGAGACACACACTTACTAAATAAATAATAAAAAGAATTACAGATGGTGACAAAATCTCTGAAGCAATAAGCAGGATGCGGGCAGTGGGGAATGGGAGATATTTGAGGAGGGATTTCACTTTAGATAGAATAGCTGGGGAAGGCCTCTCTGATGTAGTACATTTTCTCCTGAGAATGTGAAGGATGAGAAGAAGCCAGCCATCAAGTATTAATAGCTAACATCATTATTTAAAATTGTTATTAAAACATAATTAATGGCCAGGTGTCGTGGCTCACACCTGTAATCCCAGCACTTTGGGAGTCCAAGGCGGGCAGATCACCTGAGGTCAGGAATTCGAGACCATCCTGGCCAACATGGTAAAACCCCATCTTTACTAAAAATACAAAAAATTAGTCAGGCGTGGTAGTGGGCGCCTGTAGTCCCAGCTACTCAGGAGGCTGAGGCAAGAGAATCAGGAGGCAAGGAGAATCTGCCTCCAGGAGGCAGAGGTTGCAGTGAGCTGAGATCGTGCCACTGCACTCCAGCCTGGTGACAGAGCGAGACTCTGTCTCAATAATAATAATAATAATAATAATAAACATTTATGGAGGATTTTACTATGTGCCAGGTACTGTTCTAGACTCTGTATATGGATGATCTCATTTAATCCTTTCAAAGCCCTATTAAAAAGCATCCCATCATTTGTACAACAGGTCCTATCCTATTGTGCAGTAGTTAGCTCAAACGTGAAAAAGGTAAATCATATCTAGAGCATTGTGAATAATTTAAGCAAATTATGCTTTTTAATAAAGTTTACACTAAAAAGGTCATTGCAATAAGCACTTAATTTAAGTAATTGTTACACAGGTTCCTATTTCAGAGCTGGACGACTTTGCATCTCTAGGATAATTTTCCCACATTAAAAAATGCATGCGTATGCTACCAACAACAGGTCTTCTCATTTTGTCTATTTTATTTACTGTATCAGTTAAGAATGCATTCAGCTGCAAGTAACAGAATCCTGACCCAGAGTCGCACACACAAACGGAAGTTTACATCCACTTATCAAGAATTCTAAAGGTAGGTGGTTCCTGTTATTTCAGCAGTTCATCAATGGCAGGACTAATGTGTCCACAATTCTCTTGGCTTCTCTCTCATGGTTGCAAGATGGTATCACAGTACAGCTGAAGGCAGAAGAGGAAGGGAGAGACAACCCAAACTAATCTCTTTTGTCCTCTTTTTGTCAGTGTTTCATAGAGGCCTCTTCATTCACGCTTCACCTTGTGAAATACACAGATACCCAGCTATGTATGCATACTTCAAAAAGTAAAAGTAACAGATAGAAAAGTATCCCTCCCTCCCTCCTTCCTTCTCTCCTTCCTCCCCTCTCCTCCCTCCCTCCCTCCCTCCCTTCCTTTCCTTCCTTCCTTCTTCTGTCTTTTTAGACAGAGTCTCACTCTGTCGCCCAGGCTGAAGTGCAGTGGCGTGATCTTAGTACACTGCAACCTCCACCTCCCAGGTTTAAGCAATTCTTCTGCCTGAGCCTCCAGAGTAGCTGGGACGACAGATGCCCACCACCACGCCCAGCTAATTTTTTGTATTTTTAGTAGAGATGGGGTTTCACCATGTTGGCCAGGCTGGTCTCAAACTCCTGACCTCAAGTGATCCACCCACCTCAGCCTCCCAAAGGACTAGGATTACAGGCATGAGCCACTGAACCAGGCTGTATCTTTTCAATAACACTATTATGCATACACACATAGATAGGGATTTATTTTTTATTTTTATTTTTGAGATGGAGTTTCGCTCTTGTTGCCCAGGCTGGAGTGCAATGGCACAATCTTCACTCACTGCAACCTCTGCCTCCTGGGTTCAAGCAATTCTTCTGCCTCAGCCTCCCAAGGAGCTGGAATTACAGGCATGCGCCACAACGCCCAGCTAATTTTGTATTTTTAGTAGAGTTGAGGTTTCACTATATTGGTCAGGCTGGTCTCAAACTCCTGACCTCAGGTGATCCACCCACCTCGGCCTCCCAAAGTGCTGGGATTACAGGCGTGAGCCACTGTGCCCGGTTGAGAGGGGTTTATAATTTCCTGTTGTATGCACCTTGACGGAACATCTGAAAAAAACATATCCAATGCCTGTAGTTTTAAGGCTTAGGGAAGATATTAGGGGGGAATAAAACCCTTTCAAATCATAAGAGAACAATTTGCATAATTCTATGCAAATAAATTAGAAAGCCTAGATGAAATAGATAATCGTCCAAAAAAATACTTTTTACCAAAATTGACCCCAGCAGAGACATCATAAATCTAAGCTGACCAGTTACCATAGAAAAACACAAAGCACAGTGAGAGGCCTCCATGACAAAAAGGCTCCAGACTCTCACTGGGATGGGAAGCTGATGACAAGAAGGAAACATGAGGGAAACTTCTGGGGTGCTAGCAAGTTTCTATTCTTGATCTAAATGCTGGTTAAACAAATATATTCCATTTGAGAAAATTCATTGGGCTGTACACTTAGGATTTGGAACTTTTTAGTACATGTATTACATTTTCTTTTTTTTTTTAAATGAGGAAAAGGAAAAAGGCACCAGGCCCAGGTGGTTTCACAGGGGAATTATATTAAATCTTTAAAAGTCAAATAATCCCAATGCAACTTACATTATTCCAGACCATAACATAATAAAAGGAAAACCTCAAAATTATTTTTATAAAGTATACCACTGATTCCAAAACATGCCAAAGATTGCACACAAAAAATTACAGATTAATTTCACTTATGAATATCAATGTAAATATTTTAAAATATAAGCAAACATAATTCCATATTACATTAAAAATAATACATCATGCCTGGTAAGATTTATTCCAGGAATTCAAGGTTTGTTCAATATGAACAAATACAGTAATATTTGCCAAAATTTAATACTGACTCATATTTTAGAAATCCAATAAAATAGTAATGAATGGATGCTTTTCTAATATAAAGACTCTATATGTACCACATATCTATATATACTTAGTACAGTATATATCATGTATATAAATAAAATCTCCAAAAGTCAACATTTTAATTAATGAGGAACTCCTAAAAGCTTTTCCACTAATGTCAGGAATAAGAAACAAGAAAGACAAGGATGCCTCACATCATCACACTCTTTATCATTGTATTAGATGAATAAGCCAATTCAATTAGACAAAAGAAAGTAATGAGAGACCTAGAATTGGAAGGGGAGAAGCAAAACTACCTTTTTGACAGGTGCAGTAGCCACTGTCAGGTATCAGCCATACCTGTAATCCCAACACTTTGGGAGGCAGAGGGAGGAGGATTGCTTGAGGCCAGGAGTTCAAGACCAGCCTGGGGAACAAAGGAAGACCTTGTCTTTAATAAAAATTAAAAAAATAGTTTGGGCATGGTGGCTCACACCTGTAATCCCAGCACTTTGGGAGGCTGAGGCAGGTGGATCACGAGGTCAGGAGATCAAGACCATCCTGGCTAACACAGTGAAACCCTGTCTCTACTAAAAATACAAAAAAATTAGCCGGGCATGCTAGCGGGCACCTGTAGCCTCGTGAACCCGGGAGGCAGAGCTTGCAGTGAGCTGAGATCACGCCACTGCACTCCAGCCTAGGTGACAAAGTGAGACTCTATCCCCAAAAAAAAAAAAAAAAATTAAAAAATTAGCTAGATGTGGTGGCACATGCCTGTAATTCCAGCTACTTGGGAGGCTGAGGTGGCCAGACAACTTGAGCCCAGGAAGCCAAGGCTGCAGTGAGCCATGTTTGTGCCACTGTACTCCAGCCTCAGTGACAGAGTGAGACTCTGTTGCAAAAAAAAAAAAAAATTACAGGTGATTATTATTATAACTCTCCCCTGTAAAAATCCACGGAGAAATCATTACTAAAAAGTGAGAGGATTTAGTAAAGTACAAAGTACAGATTTATAAGATTAACATGTAAAAATCAATGCCAGCCTAGGCATGGTGTGCATGCCTATAGTCCTAGCTACTTGGGAGGCTGAAGCAAGAGTATCACTTGAACCTAGAAGTTCGAGGCTGCAGTGAGGTATGATTGTGCCACTGTACTCCAGCCTATGCAACAACAACAAGACCCCATCTCTAAAATAATAATAATACTATTTTAAAAAATCAGTAGCAGGCTGGCCACAGGGGCTTATGACTGTAATCCCAGCACTTTGGGAGGCTAAGGTGGGAGGATTGCCTGAGCCAAGGAATTGGAGACCAGCCTGGGCAACATGGCAACACCCTGTCTCTTAAAAAGAAAAAAAATTTTTTTTAATCAATAGCATGTGAAAGGTAAAACAAGAAAGCTTTAAGAAGAAAATACAGGCTGGGTGTGGTGGCTCATGCCTGTAATCCCAGCACTTTGGGAGGCCAAGGCGGGCAGATCATGAGGTCAGGAATTCGAGACCAGCCTGACCAACATGGTAAAACCCTGTCTCTACTAAAAATACAAAAATTAGCCGGATATGGTGGCATGTGCCTGTAATCCCAGCTACTCAGGAGCCTGAGGTAGGAGAATATCTTGAACCCGGGAGGCAGAGGTTGCCGTGAGCCAAGATCGTGCCACTGCACTCCATCCAGCCTGGGCGACAGAGCGAGACTCCATCTTAAAAAAAAAAAAAAAAAAAAGAAGAAGAAAATACAAGAGACTACTGCTTGCATAGGGTCCCCATGTTACATTTGGTTGATTCATCTCCTAAATCCCGTGTCATCTGTGGGTTACCTCTGCTCTTTTTCTTGCCCCTTATACAATTCCAACTCAGAAACCGAGTTGTTTGTCCTCTAGAGTTTTCCGTATTCCAGATTTTTCTGATGGCATCCCCATATTATAAACCTTCTGATTTGAACAAACCAACTATTTTTTAAAAAGTATGAAATCATCAGATAAATTTAAACAATGGCCGGATATTTGACAATACTAAGAAAACTAGTGTTAACGTTTTTATGTGTGATAGGAGCATCATGATTTTCACGAATTCTTATCTTTCAGATATACCTACTGAAACAAAATAATACGATGTTCCAAAATCACACAGTGGGGTGAAGGCAGGAGTTGGAGCCATGCTAGAAATTGTTTTGCTACAGGCTCTCCTGTGGTAAATGGCCCACCGTGGGGAGCCTTGATGTTAGTGTCTGCCAATTCCCATGGTGTAAATCCCCCACTATGATTGATTTCAAACTCCCAGCAGTATGCCATTGGATACGGAGTTGGGAAGAGATGTGCACAGTCAGCTCTGAGCAGACAGTGCCAGTCAGTTCCAGCACATCACTGATAGTAGGGTGGAGGTGAAACAAGATTGGTCATGAGGTGATGCTTATTAAAACAGGGTGATCAGGACGTGGGAGTCCATTGCACTATTCTAATTTTCTATGTGTTGGCTAATTTAAGCAAAAGTTTACAAACAAGGGGCCAGGCGCAGTGGCTTATACCTGTAATCCCAGTACTTTAGAAGGCAAAGGTGGTAGGATCCCTTGAAGCCAGGAGTTCGAGGCTGCAGTGAGCTACTCCACTGTACTCCAGCCTGGGCAACAGAGCAAGACCCCGTCTCTAAAATAAAATAAAGTAAAATAAATTAAGAAAAAGTGAAAGAAAAATCTTACATTTCCAGATTAAAGTTTTTAAAACTTCCAATGTTAATGATGACAGTAGGGCAGGCACAGTGGCTCATGCCTGTAATCCTAGCACTTTGGGAGGCCAAGGCGGGTGGATCACTTGAGTCCAGGAGTTCGAGATCAGCCTGGATAACATGGCAAAACCCTGTCTTTCTACAAAAAAATAAAACAAAAATTAGCTGGGCATGGTGGCATGCATCTGTAGTCCCAGCTACTTAGGAGGCTGAAGCAGGAGGATCACCTGAATTCAGGAAGTGGAGGTTGCAGTGAGCCAAGATGGAGCCACTATACTCCAGCCTGGGCAACAGAGTGAGACCTTGCCTTGTCTAAAAAAAAAAAAAAAAATGATGGTTAATAGTAACAGCAACTATGTTGTTGAGAGCCTACTATCTACCTGTCCCTAATTTAAGCACTTTACAGGGAATAACTCAAGATGTTTTTATCCTTGCTTTACAGATGAGGAAACCAAGGAGTAGAAAGTTGAACAACTGGCCAGGCGCAGTGGCTCACGCCTGTAATCCCAGCACTCTGGGAGGCTGAGGTGGGTGGATCACCTGAGGTCAGGAGTTCAAGACCAGCCTGGCCAATATGGCAAAACCCCGTCTCTACTACAAATACAAAAATTAGCCGGGCATGGTGGTGCACACCTGTAGTCCCAGCTACTAGGGAGGCTGAGGCAGGAGAATTGCTCCAACCAGGAGGCAGAGGTTGCAGTGAGCAAAGATCATGCCACTGCACCCCAGCCTGAGCAACAGAGTGAGACTCTGTCTCAAAAAACAAAAAAGAAAGAAAGAAAGTTGAACAACTTCCGTGGTTCAAGATCACATAGCTAATAAGTGGTAGAGTCCAGATTCAAACCCAGGTAGCCAGGCTTCTGCAACTTTAAATTCCAACCCAAGACACATTTTTTTTTGGTTTTAAGGAGCATAAAGTTTAACAGGCAAGAAAGAAGGAAGGAATAAGAAAACAGCTCCCCCGTACAGAGACAGAAGGAGGAGGGATTTGAACAAAGAGAAAACCCTCAACCCAAGATGCTTGATTCAAATAAACACCCAAGATTGTAAGATTGGAAAGAAATGCAGTGGTGTTGCTGCATGATAGATAATATGCTGTTTAGGAGATCTTTCTCCCAACCACAACTTTGTTGAGTGCCTCCTTAGGGCTAAGGCTGAACAAGATGATGGTGCCCAGGACAGGCTGGTTCTGTTCAAATGGGGCATTCCCTGTACTGTGAGGCAAATCACATTTCCAAAGTGGGGTTTCATCTATATGGGGCTTGGTGAGGCAGAGGAGAGGGGGATTATTGATATAAATTTCTGGGTTAGTCTTTCATCACCATGATGGTCTGGTAATTTCTTGGCATAAATCTACTAGGAGTAATTTTTTCATATTTTAAGAACAAATGTTTTCATCCTTTGTCATAGCACAGACTTTTATCCATTCAACAAGTATTTATTAGACACTCAACAATCCACCAAGCCCTGTGCTAGGTGGTCAGGTGACAGCAGCCAATGGGGTAGAAAACCATTCTCACGCTAGAGGGAGAATTGAGACGATACAATGGTAACCAAATAAATAATTAAGATAATTCAGACGGTCACAAAGTTTATCTACAGCAAGCTCATGTGGTGTGGTGGTTGTAGGGGTATCATTTTAAAAGGTGTGGCTAGGGAAGAGCTCTCTGAGGGGGTAATCTTTGAACTGGGACTCAAAGGGTGGGAAGATGGCAAAGGTTGGAGAAAGGAGCTTGAGGTGGCAGGTGCCCCCACGAGGAAGGCCCTGGGGTGTACCACATATTTCCAGCACACATTTTGAGACACAACTGTATTTTTGTAATTAATGACTTTCACGTCTTGCTGCTTAGAGATCCTTCCATCTCTAAGGATCTTCTGTTTCCAACATTGGTGACATACACTTTCCTGGGAGGAGGTGGGATTTGGGGTTGCATGCAGAGGAGAGTGAAGGAGGGTAGGGCTCAGGTGTCAGAGTCTGGGATAAAAGGCGCTGCTGGTATCTGTGGAGCCCAAAGCAGTGCCTGGCACAAAGCAAACAGTCCTTGAAGAGATGTGAAATGAACCAACTGGGGAAATAGGAGGGCATTTCCATCACTTTTCTCTGGAAATTGACGGCCTTGTCAAGGTGGCTTTTGCAATAATGGGAAGGTAAGTCTAGGAACTCCGTCTACTTGCAGTCCTCCTCGCATACACACTTCACTGCTTCAGATATGAAGTTCAAGTTTGAGAAAAATTGAGATCAGCTGATAGAAATAAGGATCCATGAACCAGAGATTAAGAATTGGTCCTTCTCTTTTTCCAAAAGGAGAGAAATAAAGAAAAATTATTGTTCCCCTGTTCCCCAAGGTCACGTTGTCTCAAAGGAAACAGAGTGTCCCCCATCAAACCGAGTTTGAGGAGAGAAAGACATTGAGAAATGGAAAATTGAGTGCAGGGTTGGGATTACCAAACAGCTCCTGGAGCAAAGGTTAAGAACGCTTTTGTGTTTTCTCATCATTTATCCCGATTGGTACTTGGTTTAGTATTTTATAGCTCATTAGCAAACAGGATTCTTGGAAATTGTAGGAACTGGCCAGGGAGGGCATTCTGAACTGCGTTCTTTAGGTTTTTATAATTTGAAACTGAAGATCACTAAAACTCACATTGCATTTGGTAAATCTGTAGTTATTCAGTATTTCCCCCTCTCAGCTTCATCCTTCCGTCTGAATTATAGCCTTCAGTAGCAGTGTTCAGAATGACAAATTTTTTTCTGATGGCTCTTGAGATTGAAATGCCTTGGCCTCCTAAAGTATGGGGGAGCTCTTTAATCTAGTTTCATTCAGCTAATTTGGTACTAAAATGTTATCCTTAATTCCAAACCAAGAAACTTTTCATACCAGATCACACTTAGATTGGCCTTAAAAAGCTATCAAAGAAACAGAGGCTCCTAATGAGAAATGGTAAAAGGTGAGGGAGAAACCAGACTGCTGATAATGCAAAATTTTAAGGAAATATTAAAGTTGACTCATCTTCTCAAAGAAGAGAATTATTATCACTGGAATAGCTAGAACAATGCCTATTTGTTTCTAGGAACAAGAATTGAATGCAGAAATGGCTAAATTTCACAAAAGAGAAGAGGCCTTTTCTTAATTAGTAACTGGAAATGCAAAAAATTGATTACCTGCATGTACTGTGGCTGTGAATTAAACTTGCTTTACCTGGTTCAATTTACAGCAACAGTACATGACAACAAAGTGTTAAACCTTTACCCATGAAATTCTAGCTCATTGTACAACCGAGAAATTACCCCATATGGAATTATGTAATTGCCTTCATCCACAACTATAAGCATTTCTATTACCTTCCTACAGAAGTTAAAATATTCTCATAGCAGTTTCAGCAATAAATTGAAATTGTAATAGTAGTTTATCATTTGCCTTAAGGAAGGTTTTTACTTTTACTAAGAAGTAACAGTAGTGGAGAAACCATTGAAATTCTTGGTGTGGGCCAAGAATTCTTTTGAGAGCCTGTGACAATATAAGTTCACTCAAGTCAAGTTCAAATCTCAGTGAAACTTGATTCCACAAAGGCAATACGTAGGTTGAAAATAAATGCTGAGTCTTTTATTTCTTTATGTCTAAAAAAAAGAAAGAAAAAAGCTTTTTCACTTGCATACCTCAAATAAACATTTAAATTTTCATTCGGAAGCCGAGGTGGGCAGATCACTTGAGGTCAGGAGTTTGACACCAGCCTGGCCAACATGGTGAAACCCTGCCTCTACTAAAAATACAAAAATTAGCCAGGCATGGTGGCACATGCCTGTAGTTCCACAGTCCCAGCTACTCGGGAGGCTGAGGCAGGAGAATCACTTGAACGCAGGAGGCAGAGGTTGCAGTGAGCCAAGATTGCACCATTGCACTCCAGTCTGGGTGACAGAGTGAGACCCTGTCTCAAAAAAAAAAAAAAAAAAAAAAAAGTCACTTTTTTTCAATTATAGAAAGACATAGAATTAACTCATCTACACATCTGACCACAGTGAGGGCTTTGTCATGGATAATTCAGTGCATCTTCTGAAACCCAAATCTTCACTGTGAGAGTTTAAATTCATTAGAGTTTTGAGGATTAGTTTCTGTCGCTGCTCTTGAAATAAACAATGCCAACGAATTTTCTTTTGCATGCATTTGTTAGCGCTAGTGCAACAATGGTAACATTTAGAAGAATGCTGCCATGTTGGGCTTTGCTTCTTGCTCATTTGATTTTTCCTACAATGATATTGATGCTTTGGGTCTCCTTCTCCCATTCTTGACACACTTTTTACAAAGTAAGCTCTGAATCATAGCAAACAAAATTCAGACTATAGCGAAAGGGCTTACCATAGAATGCAAAGGATGAGTATCACGAAATTTGCCTATATACCGTCCATGTTAATGGGTCAAAAGAGAAGATGCCTTTGGCAGCTTAATAGGGTTGAAAGGCATCTAAGAGCATTGAGTCCCTTTTTTTTTTTTTTTTTAAACAAAAGCCCTTGGCAAAATGATAATAAAAAATGCTTGTTTGATGTCATTTCACGTGTGTGCCTGTGCATGTATGGATCCAACAGCCAGCAATATTCTTAAGATTCTTGAAGTCAGGAACAACAAAGCAGTACCTATTCTCACCACTATTAATTTTGGTCTGGAAGTGATGGTTAGTACAATCAGACCAAAAAAAATTGAAGTCGAAAATATGAGAAAGGAGAAGGTAACATTGTGATTACGTGTGGATGATATGATTGTATAGCTTAGAAAACCCCCACAGAAAACTCTCTTGGTGTACGATAATAAAAGCTTAACACTCACTGAGTGCCAAGGCCCCATTCTAAGTCCCTTAATACTCGTATACTATCTAACTATAATAATAAAAGTTAGCATTGATGGAGTACTTACCATGCACACGTGTACTACTTAAGTGCTTGCTATTCTTACACCACGCAACTACAACAGTAAGATTTTCATTCGCACTGAGTGTTTATTATGTGCCAGACCCTGTTGAAATACTTTAATACTCATAACAATTAAGAGGCTTTAGATCCTATTTCTGTTAGATAATATAAATTAACATATTACTACACATGTATTTCTATAATATACTTTATGGTGTAATTATATTTATGTAATATATTACATATTAAATTGCATATAACTTATATTACATTGTATAGTTTATATGTTATAGGTTATTAATATTGTTATATTTTATATTACTACATATTTATATTTATATATTCATGTGTTACAATTATACACGTACAAAGTGATATGATATTGTATATTAAGTTATATATAATTTATATCATATTATATGACAATATATTTTATTATATGGATTAAGGCTACATAACTTCAATTTAAATGTATACCTTTATATCATTTTCTAATTATATATGCATAACTTGATATACATTAAATTATATAATTTATATTATGCTGTGCTACATTATATTTTATTATATATTATAACACTATACTTTTACATTACCACATATTTATATTTACACAGTATATTTCATATCATACAATTACACCTGTATAAGGTGAATTACATATTACATATTAAACCATATACAATTTATATTATATTAGACTACATTACGTTATATTTTAAAATCTCACTGTTTATAAAGGCAGAAACTGAGCCTCTGAGAGGTGTCCCTTGCCAGAAGTCAGGGAGAAGCTCATGGGCAGAGCTGGGGTTCTGGCCCCGCTTTGGTTCCAGAAGCCCAGCTTTTAACCCTCAGGAACTGTCCAAGACCTTCCCTGGTGGAGGGGAGCTTCACCTGCCTGCACTCTCCTTTGACAGGAAGTAGCAACAGCTCTGCCAAGGGCCACCGTGGTATGAATTTGTATGAGTATGGGTGTGTATGTGTGTGTGGGGTGTGTACAAGAGTGTGTGTGTGCACGCGCATGTGTGTGTAAGGCAGTCATTTTTTAAATCCCAGATGAGGCATGGTGGCTCACGCCTGTAATCCCAGCACTTTTGGAGGCCAAGGCAGGAGGATCGCTTGAGGCCAGGAGTTCGAGACCAGCCTGGCCAACACGGTAAAACCCTGTCTCTACAAAAAATGCAAAAATTAGCCATGCACATGCAGCCCAGGATAGCTTTGAATGTGGCCCAACACAAACTCATAAACTGTCTTACAACATTAGGAGATTTTTCTTTTAACTCACCAGCTACTGCTAGTATATTTTATGTGTGGCCCAAGACAGTTCTTCTTCCAGTGTGGTCCAGGGAAGCCAACAGATCGGACACCTCTGCTCTAAGTTAACTCTAAATTTAATGCAACCCCAGAGTACCCTGATCTTTTTAATGTGGCAAAATCATCTTACAGTTTATCTGGAAGAATAAATTATCTAAGAGAATAGCAAATGGAATTCCAACAGTGAAGGTTGTTGGCCATGGGGTTGCCCTACCGGATATCCCACATATTATAACACGTTCTAGTGCGGTTCTAGTACAGTAATAGACAAGAGCCTGGGAACAAAACAGAAGACCAGAAACAGGCCAAAGTTTATGGAAATTTAATATATGATTAAAGAGCATTCAGATGTATTAGTCAGGATTTGTTATATGTAACAGAAACGCAATATAAAATACCTTAAACAAAAGGCAAAATTAGTTGAAAGTTTCCTAATACTCTGTAAAGAGCAAGGGTGTATATCTGCATTTGGCCTCATTCCCCTAGGCCAAATCTCTTTTGCAGTCTGTGACAAAGCCTGTCCCAAACTTCAGAGCTTCCAACCTCACCATCATAGGCTGAGAAGCAGGCAACGGGCTGAGCAGTGTATTCACTGGCGTGCTTCTATTTCTATTAAAAGGCTGTTAGTGTGCATGTGGTGTTGAGGGGAGAATGTATCTTTGTGTGAATATGCTTAAAAGGCCTAACTGGTATTACTGGATACCCCAGGGAGGAGATACACAGCAGTGATCTTTTCCCCCCATTGGATCTCCGGAGATGGGAATCATTGTCTTCCTCATTTCGTGGGCAGACTTTCAGTGGTGTGTGCAAGGTGCTTGTTTTATTTATTTACTTATTCCCCTTAGCTGCACTTCTCTTTGCCTGTAGGCAGCAATTCCAGTATGTCTGATACGTTCCTACTCTTTGTGTTATTGAAAAACATGTACATTGTTTGGGGCACATTGTTTTTATTATTTATTTATTTTATTTAATTTTGAGACGGGGTCTCACTCTGTCACCCAGGCTGGAGTGCAATGACGCGATCTCAGCTAACTGCAGCCTTGACCTCCCAGGCTCAGCGATCCTCCCCACTCAGCCTTGTGAGTAGCTGGGACTACAGGCACACACCACCATGCCGAGCTAATTTTTGTATTTTTTGTAGAGGCGAGGTTTCACCGTGTCACCAAGACTGGTCTTGAACTCCTTGACTCAAGCGATCTGCCTGCCCTGGCCTCCCAAAGTGCTGGGATTATAGGCATGAGCCACCATCCCCAGCCAAGGGGTACATTATTTTTAATTGGCATAAATGATATGCTTACAGATCTCATTCCGTGTTTTCCTCACCCGGCCCTGTTTCTCAGATCTATGCACATTGCTGTGTATGTGCTGTCATTGTTTCCAGTGTCTACATGTGTCACTGTGTCAGTCAGGATAGAGTAGGTTATGTTGCTGTAACATACACTCCTGAGATGGTAACAGTTTGGGCACAAATGTTCATTTCTCATTCAGACTGCATGACCACTGTAGACCGACAGGAGGGTTCTGCTCTTGTTATCACCCAGGGACCTAGGTGCCCTATTACTGTCGCTTGCTATGCCAGACAAAAAGGCACAGCAAAGCATTCCCTGACTCATTTGGTAGTGATACCCATCACTTCTGCACACACTTCCATGCCCAGATAAGTCACCTGGCTCCACCTAATCCCATATGGCAGGGAAGTTCCATTCTAGCATGTGGCAGTAGGAGAGGAAAGCTGGCACATCTAGAACAGTCCTGATGGTTACTATGGACCCCCAGGCTGCCTTCCACTCCCTGCTACTCCAAACAAGGCTGTGTGGACTCATGCCTGCACGAGGCGCCTACAGACCCAGAGGACACAGCTTTGGGACATACCCAGGAGTGGGGTTTCTGGGTAGAAGAGCAGGCACTTAATTTCACTCAAGAGTGCTGGAGTGTTCTCCAGAGCATAAGACAAGTGACTAAGAACAACAGCAGCACCAAGAGGTGCAGTCTTCTAACACCTAGAGGTTCCAAGAGGATCATAACAGAAACCAGCCGAGAAAGAAAGGTCTGAGAAGGGAAGGGCGATTAGGAGATGGCCAAGGGAAGCCAGTGTTTCAAGAGGAATGGAGTGGTCACCTCTGTCTAGTGCTTCTAGGGGCCAGAAAAGATGAAATCCCTGCAAAATTATCCAGTGGGAGTAGGGGGACAGATAAAACAAGATTTGCAAATATTGATAATTATTGAAGTTGGGAAACTGAGGGTCATTATATTAGTCTCTCTTCTTTTGAATATGTTTGAACTTTTTTTTTTTTTTTGAGATGGAGTTTCGCTCTTGTTGCCCAGGCTGGAGTGCACTGGTGTGATTTCGGCTCACTGCAACCTCTGCCTCCTGGGTTCAAGCAATTCTCCTGTCTCATCCTTCTGAGTAGCTGGGATTACAGGGATGTGCCACCATGCCTGGCTAATTTTTGTATTTTTAGTAAAGACGGGGTTTCATCATATTGCTCAGGCTGATCTCAAACTCCTGACCTCAGGTGATCTGCCCACCTCAGCCTCCCAAAGTGCTGGGATTACAGGCGTGAGCCACCATGCAGTGGCCTTGCTTTTTAAGATTGAAGCAATCTGAGTATTTCAATGTTGAGGGTAAAGGAGGGAGAGATTGAATATGCAGATGAAAAGGGAATTATCCAAAGACGACGACTCCAGAGAGGGCGGAGTGCAGAGGATCCTCAGCACAGGTGGGGCCCTGGGAGGGACAGCCCAGTGCTGACGGGGTGAACCTTCAGTGCTAGGCGGGTGACAGGGTGCTTGCACATGGACTGTTTTCTCTCTGCAATAGAAGGTGGGAAGGGTGAAGGTAGGAAATGGTGAAGTCAGAGGTCTGAGGAGAGAATAGAAAGTTTGACACATCTTTGTAGAGAAAGGGAGAATGTGTTGACTTGAGGAAAGAAGGATTTGAGAACAGATGGTTTAGTTGATGCTGGTGATCAGCAATTGCCGGGAAATCAGGTCATCCTGTTGTGGGCTTTTGTCCGCAGAACTTAGCTACTTAGGTATATGCATGATACATACTTGATTCATCCCAGACTGGG
The DNA here is from genome assembly GCF_009828535.3 of Hylobates moloch. NCBI lineage: Eukaryota > Metazoa > Chordata > Mammalia > Primates > Hylobatidae > Hylobates > Hylobates moloch. The sequence continues at coordinate 2,572,031 of NW_026652309.1, read as the reverse complement.
GTTCTGCCAACACGTGTGATCAGAGGGTAAAGAGCAATGGGTTTAGGGTGTTAGCAAGAGGGTGGATGACAGGATGGACTATGAAACTGAAGCTGGGGAAAGAGAACAATCAGTGTGTGTGTGTGTGTGTGTGTGTATGTGTGTGTGAGATGGTGGGGGTTGGGGGGGAACTAATGCATAAACTTTGATTCAGCATTTCTACTTCTAGGACTTATTGGAAAAAGAGCATTGTGCCACTGGCCCTACTTGCAACGACTTTCATCACAGAATCACATAAAATATTGAAAAATTTGAAACTAGGCAAATATTCATTAATTGAGTATTGGTTAAATAAAACAGAACAATATCCAGCCACCTAAATGCCTTTCGGGATGCAGGCATGGGAAAAAGGAATTGTAGGGTCCTGGAAGCCATCCTCTTTGTCACAAGGAAAGCACATTGACAAAGGGACAGCAGGAGGTGGCACAGAGAGAGGAGGGAGGCAGGAGACCTAGTCTGATCCTGATAACTTGGATGTCTGGTTTCAGCGATGTGTGAAATGAGCTTCTGGATTCCCCAGTTACATGAGACAGGTAATCCTCTCTTTTGACCAATCTAGTTTGAATAAGGTTTCTGAGGTTTGCAATTCAAAGCACCCTGCTATAGTTTGAATGTGTTCTCCTCAAATTCATAGGTACAAACCCTAACCCCCAAGGCAATGGTATTAGGAGGTAGGGACTTTGAGGGGTCATTAGATCATGAGAGCTTCCCCCATGAATGGGATTAGTGCCTTCATAAAATATGAGGCCCCAGGGAGCTGCCTTGCCCCTTCCACCATGTACAGATACAGTAAGAAGGTGCCATCTATAAGAAAGAAGCCCTCACCAGACGCTGCCTGTGTGCCTTAATCTTGGACTTCTCAACCTCCAGAACTGTGAGCAATAAATATCTGTTGTTCACAAACCACCCTGTCTATAGTATGTTGTTACAGCAGCCTGTACAGACTAAGAAACTAAGAAACTATGAAACCACCCCCCACCCCCCGGCCTCAACTAAAATGAAAGTTGCTAACAGAAGTAGAGTGTTAAAAGCAGCAGAATCTTAAAATGTGGAACCGGCTGAAGTGAGATGAGGTGGGTTGGAAATGTTATTATGCAGTAGATAAGCTGGTGTTAAACTCTGGCTGCTTGCTTGTGAGAATTAGATCATTTGACCACTGAATTTGGACCTTCAGGTAAATTGGCAGAAAAATATCAGACTATTGGAGGGTTGACAGCTTCATAGGGCTTCCCACCTTTCATTTGAAGGATTTCTCCTTCTCTGTTTGTAGCAAAACTAAACGGACCCATTAGTCACAGCACCTCTCTACCACTAAGAGGTTGGCAAATCAGTCTCTGTCTGTTGGAAAATGTTATTTATCCTAGAAGATAAGTACTTTTAAAAATCACAATATCATTATCACACCTACAAGTATCAACAACATTCCCTTAATATCATCAAATAACCCCTCACTTGTCCATTTTCAATTTGAAATTATCTCATAAATTATTTTAGCATTAAAAAGGTAAGAATTCAAGAAACAAGATTCCTTGACATGACTTTCAAGTCTCTGAATTTGTAGGTCCTCCTCTATCTCCCTGTTTTTCTTCCTTAAAATGTTTTATTTCCCACAGTCTGGAATTCGTTTATTGAATTCTGAATTCAATAATGAAGATTGGCCGTTGGGCCTACAGGGCTTCATCAGATTCAAATCTGATTTTGTTACAAGATGACTTTACAGGTGGTGCTGTGTACTTCCATCGGGAAAAACATAACGTCTTGCTTTCTCTCCTTTTATTGTGAACAACCATTGATATTGAATATCTGCATCCCCTAATTCTCCAGAGGCTGAAAAATCGTCAAAATCCAATTTTAGCATTCTCTTTCCACGTATTATGCTTCTTGAAAAAGAAACTTCCTCCCATCCACTATTTGGCTACATGAATATACGCTTGTTATAGGAAAGGCAAGATAAGTGCTTGATCCCCTCTCTTTACTCATTTTCAAAACAATGTATCGATCCCCTAGCATCCACCAACTGTGATCAATTACTACTGTCATTATTAATTATAATTTATTTAGTATCATACTAACATTTTTGATGTGATGTGCTTCAGTCTCTTGCAGGTTTATTCTTATTAATATTTAAAGAGTTCAGCCTGCAATGAGAACACATGGACACAGGGAGGGGAACGACACACCCTGTGGCCCGTTGGGGAGTAGGGAGGGAGAGCATTAGGGAAAACAGCTAATGCACGCCGGGCTTAATACCTAGGTGATGGGTTGATAGGTGCAGCAAACTACCATGGCACACGTTTACCTATGTAACAAGCTTGTACATCCCACGCATATGTCCCAGAACTTAAAATAAAAATAAAAAATAAAGAATGCAGAAGAAAAGAAAGGGTTCGGTTGGCTGGTAGCTCACCCCTGTAATTCCAACACTCTGGGAGGCCAAGGTGGGCAGATTACTTGAGCTCAGGAGATTAAGACCAGCCTGAGCAACATGATGAAACACCAACTCTACTAAAAATACAACAATTAGCCAGGTGTGGTGGTGCACGTCTGTAGTTCCAGCTACTTGAGGGGCTGAGGCAGGAGGATCACTTGAACTGAAAAGGTCAAGGCTGCAGTGAGCTGAGATGGCACCACTGTACTCCAGCCTGAGTGACAAAGTGAGACCCTGTCTCAAAAAAAAAAGTTCCAAGCCTGGCGCGGTGGCTTATGCCTGTAATTCCGGCACTTTGGGAGGCTGAGGCGGGCGGATCACTTGAGGTCAGGAGTTCGAGACCAGCCTGCCCAACATGGTGAAACCCAGTCTCTACTAAAAATACAAAAATTAGTGAGGCATGTTGGCACATGCCTGTAATCCCAGCTACTTGGGAGGCTGAGGCAGGAGAATCACTTGAACCCAGGAGGCGGAGGTTGCAGTAAGCCAAGACCGTGCCACTGCACTCCAGCCTGGGCAACATGAGCAAAACTTTGTCTCAAAAACAAACAAACCAACAAACAAACAAAGTTCCACCTAACTGACATATACAGACCATTTCATCCAACAGCAGCAGAAAACACATTCTTTTCAAGCACACATAGAATGTTCTCTAGGAGAGATCATATTCTAGGCCAAAAACCAAATCTTAACGTAATTAAGAAGATTGAAATCGTATCAACTATCTTATCTTTTCCACAATGGTATGAAACTAGAAATCACTAACAGAAAGAATTTCAGAAAATTCACAGTTATGTGGAAATTAAGCAACATGCTCCTTAACAACAAATGAGGCTAAAAAGAAATTTAAAATTATCTTGAGGGCTGGGCATGGTGGCTCACACCTATAATCGTAGCACTTTGGGAGGCCAAGGTGGGAGGATTGCCTGAGCCCAGGCAACATGGTGAGATCCTGTCTCTATAAAACATAGAAAAATTAGCCAGGTGTAGTGGTGCATGCTGGTAGTCCCAGCTGCTTGGGAGGCTGAGATGGGAAGATCACTTGAGTCCAGGTGTGCAAGGTTATAGTGAGCTATGATCATGCCACTACACTTCAGCCTGGGCAACAGAGTGACACACTGTCTCTAAAAATAAATAAAATAAAATATTTTGAGACTAACAAGAATGGAAACATAACATACCAGAATTGATGGGATGCAGTTCTTTTTTTTTTTTTTTTTTTTTTTTGAGATGGAGTCTTGCTCTGTCGCCCAGGCTGGAGTGCAGTGGCGCAATCTCTGCTCACTGCAAGCTCCGCCTCCCGGGTTCACACCATTCTCCTGCCTCAGCCTCTCCGAGTAGCTGGGACTACAGGCACCCGCCACCACACCCGGCTAATTTTTTGTATTCTTAGTAGAGACGGGGTTTCACCGTGGTCTCGATCTCCTGACCTCGTGATCCGCCCACCTCGGCCTCCCAAAGTGCTGGGATTACAAGCGTGAGCCACTGTGCCCAGCCCTTATGGGATGCAGTTCTAAGAGGGAAGTTTATAGCCATAAATACCTATATCAAAAAAGAAGAAAGATCTCAAATAAACAACGTAACATCATACCTCAAGGTACTAGAAAAAGAAACACACACAAAGCCCAAAGTTAGCAGAAGGAAGAAAATAATAAAGATCAGAGCAGAAATAAATGAAATAGGGACTAGAAAAATAATAAGAAAGATCAATGAAACTAAGAGTTGGGTTCTTGAAAAGACAAACACAATTGACAAACCTTTAGCTAGGCTAAGAAAAAAAGAGAGAAGATTAAAATAAGTAAAACCAGAAATGAAAGAGGAATAATCACAATCGATAGCACAGAAATACAAAGGATTATAAGATATTATTATAAATAATTACATGCCAGCAAAAGGGGGAACCTAGTAGAAATGGATAAATTCCTAGAAACATACAACTTACCAGGACTGAATCAAGAAGAAATAGAAAATCTGAACAGACCAATAACAAATGAGGAAATTGAATCAGTAATCAAAAATTTGCCACCAAAGAAAAGCCCAGGACCTGATGGCTTCACAGGTGAATTCTACCAAACATTTGAGGAACTAGTACCAATCCATCTCAAACTCTTCCAAAAAATTGAAGAGAGGGAATAGTTCCAAACTCATTTTACAAAGCCAGTTTTACTGATACCAAAGCCAGACAGAACACTGCAAAAAAAGAAAATTATGGCCCAACATCCTTGATGAACACAGATGCAAAAATCTCAACAAAATATAAGCAAACTGAACTCAACAGCACATTAAAAAGATCCTTCACCATGATGAAATGAGATTTTCCCTTGGGCTGCAAGGATGATTCCACAAATGTGAATCAATAAATGTGATATAACACATTAACAGAATCAAAGACAAAAACCATATCATTATCTCAATAGGTACAGAAAAAGCATTAGACAAAATTAAACATTGCTTCAGAATAAAAATCTCAACAAACTCGGTATAGAAAGAATGTATCTGAACACAATCGAGGCCATATATCACAAGTCCACAGCGAATGTTCTACTTAATGGTAAAAAGTTGAAAGTTTTTTCTCTAAGATCAAGAATAAGACAAGGATGCCTGCTCTTGCCACTTCTATTCAACACAATACTGAGTTCTAGCCAGAGCAAGTAGGCAAGAAAAAAAAAAAAAAGCCATCCAAATTGGAAAGGAAGAAGTTACACTGTCTTTGTTAGCAGGTGACATGATCTCATATATGGAAGATCCTAAAGGCTCCATTAAAAAAACTGTTAGAACTAATACGTTAATTTGGTAAAGTTGCAGGTTAGGCGCTTTGTAATATGGGCTGGGCGCAGTGGCTCACACCTGTAATCCCAGCACTTTGGGAGGTCGAGGTGGGCGGATCACCTGAGGTCAGGAGTTCGAGACCAGACTGGCCAACATGGTGAAACCCCGTCTCTACTAAAAATACAAAAAATTAGCTGGGCATGGTGGCACATGCCTATAATACCAGCTACTCAGGAGGCTGAGGCAGGAATCGCTTGAACCCGGGAGGCAGAGGTTGCAGTGAGCCGAAATTGTGCCATTGCACTCTAGCTTGGGCAACGAGAGCGAACCTCCGTCTCAAAAAAAAAAAAAGAAAGTCAACATACAAAAATTAGTAGTAGCATTTCTACATACTAACAATAAACTAACTCAAAAAGGAATCAAGAAAATAACCAATTTACAATAGCTACAAAATAAAAATACTTAGGAATAAATGGTCAATTGATTTCTGGCAAAGATGCCAAGAACATACAATGGGGAAAACAATCTCTTCAATAAATGGTGTTGGGGAAACTGGATAGCCACATGAAAAATAGTGAAATTAGACTCTTACTTTACTAATAAAAAACAAAAAATGGATTAAAAATGTGAAACTGGGCCAGGCATGGTGGCTCATGCCTGTAATCCCAGCACTTTGGGAGGCCGAGGCAGGTGTATCACCTGAGGTCAGGAGTTCGAGACCAGCCTAGCCAACATAGTGAAACTCCATCTCTACTAAAAATACAAAAAAATTAGCCAGGCATAGTGGCATGCACCTGTAGTTCCAGCTACTTGGGAGGCTGAGGCAGGAGAATTGCTTGAACCCAGGAGGCAGAGGTTGCAGTGAGTCAAGATAGTGCCACTGTACTCCAGCCTGGGAGACAGAGTGAGACTCTGTCTAAAAAAAAAAAAAAAAGGATGTGAAACTGTAAAACTACTAGAAGAAAACATAGGGTAAAAGCACCATGACATTGATCTGGACAATGATATTTTGGATATTACCTCAAAAGAGGATTCAACTTCCTTCTTTTAGGTATGGATATCCAGTTGTTCTACCACCATTTTTTTTTTAAAGACTATTCTTTCCACCATTGAATTGTCTTAGCACTCTTGTCAAAAATCAATTGATTCTTATACTGAAGGAAAGCTTGTAGGGGGGGAGGAAATCAATTGACCATGAATTCATGAGTTTACTTTTGAGCTCCCAATTCTATTACACATGATGTGATGTATCCACATAGTCTTCATTAGCATAGCTTTGTAGTAAGTTTTGAAATTAGAAAGTGAGTCCTCCGATTTTGTTGTTCTTTTTCAAGATTGTTTTCATTATTTTGGGTTTTTTGCTATTCCTTATGAATTTTGGTATCAGCTTGTCAGTTTCCACAAAAATGTTTGCTGGATATTGATAGAGACTGTGTTGATATTGACAGGGATTACATGGGCTTCCTCTGAAGTTTCTATGATTGCTTTTTTTTTTTTTTTTTTTTGAGACAGAGCCCCACTCTGTCACCCAGGCTAGAGTACAATGGTGTGACCTCGGCAGACTGCAAACTCTGCCTCCCAGGTTCAAGCGATTCTCCCATCTCAGCCTCCTGAGTAGCTAGGATTACAGGCACCTGCTATCATGCCCAGCTAATTTTTGTATTTTAGTAGAGACGAGGTTTCACCATGTTGGCCAGGCTGGTCTTGAACTCCTGACCTCAGGTGATTCACTCACCTCAGCCTCCCAAAGCACTGGGATTACAGGCGTGAGCCACCGCACCCGGCTGATTGCTCCTTTTTTTTATGTATGGGCAATACTTCATTTCCTTGCATGTCTCATAATTTTTTTGTTGAAAACCAGCCTCTTAACATACTATGTCAACTCTGAAAACCAAATTCTCTCCCTTTCCCAGGATTTGTTGATGTTGCTATTTATTGTTATTGCTACTTGTTGTTGTCATTTCTTTGTGACTTTTCTGAATAAATTCCATAAAATCTGCATTTCTTATAATGTGTGGCCACTGAAGTCTCTGCTCTGTTAGCTTAGTGGTCAGCTAATTATTAGAAAGACATTTTCTTAAATTCTTGTTATCAACAACTCTCCCAGTCTTTGCCAGGGAGCTTTTGCGTATGTTGGAGCATGCCTTCAATACTGAACCAGGCAGCTGACAAATCTGCCTTCGTCTTTACTTCCGTCTTGCATAGAGCCTCAAGGTGACCCAGAGATGAAAGAACCTCACTGGTTCATCATGAGCCTGTGCATAGCCTTGGGTGTGTGCTTTCCAAAGATCCTATGGTTTTTTATGGCATTTAATTCCCCAACTTCTCCTTTTCAGCTTTTTGGTTAGCCTATTGTTTGTCCCAACTGTTACCTACTGCCTCAAGCAGGCATAAAATTAAACAATCGCTCCTAATTGTTTTGACAAATGCCCCCTAGGAAGAGGCTTTTAACACTAAACAGGCTTTCAGTCATGGCAAACAAATCAGATGGGTAAAATAATAATTCCTGAGAAGGAGGCTTTGAAGGAGCTTCAACCTCATTTCATTCTCTCTGGTAACACCAGCTCTGGTTTCCACTTTGATTGACCACTATTAGTTTTCAAGGCTGCCAGAAAACTGGAGAAAGGGAAATAGAAATAGGGGAAGTTAAGATACCACAAAGCTCACTATTCTTATCAAGATTCAGCCATTTTTCTTAAATACATGCTTTCCTAATGGCTGCAAACCTTTGGTTAATTTTCAAAGTTCTAAAATTGTTGATTTTGTTGCAGTGAGCCAAGATAGTTCCACTGTACTCCAGCCTGGGCGAGAGCGAGACTTCGTTTCAAAAAAAAAAAAAAATTGTTGATTTTGACTATTTTGTCAGTTTTCTCATTGCTCTTCTGGAGAAGACAATTTTTAGAGGTTCTTACTCAGAAATTGTTCACTAACGTTACTCCAGGAAACTTTTAAAGTAAGTGCCTGGCAGTAAATATTTTAGGCTTTGTGGGCAAACTCAAGGATGTTATAGAGGCAATTATGTAACAAGAGAGGAAAAAAATTTTTCACAAAATTTTAACTGATGAAATTCAAAATATGATAAGTACTTTTTTGTTTTACAGCTCTACTAATGAGAAGAATGAAGCTCTTTGGGGGGAGGTAACATTTTACTTAATTGGGGGTCAAAGTTATCATCACAACCAATTGCAAATTTTCATCTATCAATGATGATCTGTAAAGAGATTTTGGGTATTTCATCTTTGAAAATTTCTTTTCACAAAACTGGGTACTGCCAATTCTGATATCAGTCCACAAGCATGTGATTTTAATTGAATTTAATTGTGATTGAATTGAATTCCGTTGTGATTTAAATGTAATTTATATTCATCACATGTAAGGCATTTACAGAATTCTATTAGATTTTTTCCTTGATATTTGCCTTTTAGCATGTCATTTCATTATGTATTAATCACTTCAAATTGAAGGTTGTTTGGAAACTCTTCTATTGCACAGTGAAATAGACTTTGAAGCATGTAAGTTTCCTTTCAGCACACATCACATTCTAAGAAACATTGCTTACACTGTAGCTTGAATTCCAAAAACAATTCCACAGGAAATTTGTATGGAAATGGAGATCTTCCTTTTTGTTTCAACTTTTGACAGCATGGGAAGTATTTAAAGCGACACAACATCAGCTGTGACCCAAACAATATTAGTAAAGGCAAAATGACTTTACCACAATATAAGTTTTGCATATAAGCACTGTTTTGCCTTTTAATATTAGCTTGAATTTATTAATACTTTCAAATTCACAGCAAATTCTAAGCATTATTATACTATGGTATAATAGTGGTTGACAGAGGCTATTCTTGTTCAGAAAAACTTAAATCTTGGCCCTGAGCTCAAAATATCTCAATAAAACTTCACTACCAATGAGCCTTCAAATTTCTGTGTGGTAGAACAAGTCAAGGTATTTATCATCTATTTCTGATAAAAATTCATGGAACTGATGATTAAGTCCACAAGAGTTAAGTTCAGTGTTAACAGTACTCATTCAATAACACACAATTCAAATATTTTCCTCAAAATATCGATATATAATACAATGAATTTCATAGGCTTTAAACCTCTTATATTTCTGCACGCTTTATAGAGTTGTCCAGCTAAGCCTCTTGCTGCTCCACATATATTTTTACTGTCATCAGTTGTAACGCACCTTAATAGATTCCATTTCTGACTGTAATGAATTAATATTTTTTCAACTTCTTTAAAAATATTCTCCCTTGGCTGGGCGCAGTGGCTCACGCCTGTAATCCCAGCACTTTGGGAGGCCGAGGCAGGTGGATCACGAGGTCAGGAGATCGAGACCATCCTGGCTAACACAGTGAAACCCCGTCTCTACTAAAAATACAACAACAACAACAAAAATTAGCCGGGCACGGTGGCGGGCACCTGTAGTCCCAGCTACTTGGGAGGCTGAGACAGGAGAATGGCGTGAGCCCGGGAGGTGGAGCTTGCACTAAGCCGAGATAGCGCCAGTGCAGTCCAGCCTGGGCAAAAGAGCAAGACTTCATCTCAAAAAAAAAAAAAAAAAAATTCTCCCCTGTAGTTGTTACATGCATAAAAGCTACTCCTCCAGTCACTTCAAATTGGGCATTGACTTCTCAAGTTTTTTAAAAACTGCCTGTTGGCCAGGCACGGTGGCTCACACCTGTAATCACAGCATTTTGGGAGGCTGAGGCAGGTGGATCACCTGAGGTCAGGAGTTTGAGACCAGCCTGACCAATATAGTGAAACCCCTTCTCTACTAAAAATACAAAAATTAGCTGGGCGTGGTGGTGTGTGCCTGTAGTCCCAGATACTCAGGAGGGTGAGGCAGAAGAATCGTTTGAACCCAGAAGGCAGAGGTTGCAGTGAGCCAAGATCGTGCCACTGCACTCCAGCCTGGGCAACAGAGAAAGATTCCGTCTCAAAAAACAAAACAAAACAAAAAACCTCACAAAAATCAGCCAGGTGTGGTGGTGTGCACCTGTAGTCGCAGCTACTCAGGAGGCTAAGACAGGATAATTGCTTGAACCAAGCAGGCAAAGATTGCAGTGAGCCGAGATCACGCTGCTGCACTCCAGCCTGGGTAACAGAGCGAGATTACATCTCGAAAAACAAAATAAAACAAACAAACAAAAAAACTGCCTGTTTTTTAGTGGACTATTGATGCTACTCGCAATGTCCCAAACTCTTCAACCAACTATCCTCAATGCAAGGCTAATATTCTTAAACAAGTTTATTTTTTCTGGGTACATTTATTCAGCCGTTGTAATCAAACATCATGTAATTAACTTAGCATTTATAAACAGATTTCTTTCTTGATTAACTAACAACTTGATAATTTACTTTAGTCATGGATTCTTTGTCATTTTTAATTTTTGTGAAGACATTTTGCCAGGATCTCTGCAATGCTGAGGCATATTATCCTCTTTTAGAAGAGCTATCATGTCATTGCACAATAGATATGATTTGTCATGTGATGTGATAGCAAAATAATTCACACCCCATTATGCCTTAGAAACAGACATTCAAAGTCTACTTTTATCTTCTTTTTTTAACATGAAATATATGTACTCATGATTTTTTTAAAGTTAGAGTGTGGCAATATCTGTAGCACTCAAAATCCTGTTGTTTTTTAACTGTGTAACTGCAATTCTCATTGTGCCAAGTAGCAGTTTAAGGCAATGAGAATGTCACATCCAGCCCCTGGCACAATTCCTCACTTTTGCCAGTGCAGCACAAAAGTACCCACGGAAAAAAGTAAACAAATTAGCATGGCTGTGTCCCCATAAAAGCTTATTTATGGATATTATAATTTGCATTTCATATCACTTCATGTGCTACAAAATATTCTTCTTTTGATTGTTTAACTACTTAAAAATGTAAAAACTATTCTTAACTCACGGGCCATACAGAAACAGGTGGCAGGCCAGATTTGGTACACAGGCTATAGTTAGCCAATCCCTGCTATAATACATTTAACTTAATTTTTTGTTGTTGTTGTTGAGACAGAGTCTCATTCTGTTGCCCAGGCTGGAGTGCAGTGGCATGATCTCCACTCACTGCAACCTCCACCTCCTAGGTTCAAGCAATTCTCTTGCCTCAGCCTCCCGAGTAGCTGGGATTACAGGTGCATGCCACCATGCCCAGCTAATTTTTGTATTTTTAGTAGAGACAGGGTTTTGCCATGTTGGCCAGGCTGGTCTTGAACTCCTGACCCCAGGTGATCCACCCACCTTAGCCTCCCAAAATGCTGGGATTACAGGTGTGAGCCACCGTGCCCAGCCAAATTTAACTTAATTTTAAGTCCATATTAATTTAATTATCTGTATAAGTAATACTTGCACATGCTCTAAACTTAATATCTTAGAGAAGGGTGGGTGGCATAAAATTTCCCCTCTACATCAGCCACCAGCTACCCAGTTCCTCTCCCTGGAGGCAACCAGTGTTGTCAATTTCTCATGTAATCTTCCAGAGCCACTCTGTGTATATCTAAGCAATTACACACAGATATATTTTTCTTTCCTCTTTGTGTTTACATAAAAGGCAACATACTCTACTTCATAGTCACTCACATGGCTATAATTGAAGACAGCCACATTGGCAAGGATATGGAGAAATTGAAACCTCCGCAGATTGCTGGAAGGAATGTAAAATAGTGCAGCTGCTTGCCATATCAGCCAGCACTTCTCCCCCAGGTGTATACCCAGGAGAAAGGAAAACACAAATTCACACAAAAACTTGTACTCCAGGCCGGGCGCGGTGGCTCACGCTTGTAATCCCAGCACTTTGGGAGGCCGAGGCGGGCGGATCACGAGGTCAGGAGATCGAGACCACGGTGAAACCCTGTCTCTACTAAAAATACAAAAAAATTAGCCGGGTGTAGTGGCGGGCGCCTGTAGTCCCAGCTACTCGGAGAGGCTGAGGCAGGAGAATGGCGTGAACCCGGGAGGCGGAGCTTGCAGTGAGCCGAGACTGCGCCACTGCACTCCAGCCTGGACGACAGAGCAAGACTCCGTCTCAAAAAAAAAAAAAAAAAAAAAAAAAAAACTTGTACTCCAATGTTCAGGTTATTCATAATAGCCCAAAGTGGAAACAATCCAAATGTCTATCCACTGGTTAACAAACTGTTAAAAATACATACAATAGAATACTATACAGCCATAAAGATGAAATACTGATACACGCCACAACACACTAAGCCTTAAAAGCACCATGCTAAGCCAAAGAAGCTGGACACAAAAGTCAATGCATTGTATGATTTCATGTATATGAAATGCCTGCAAGAGGCAAATTCATAGAGACAGAAAACAGATTGCTGGAGGAGGAAAAAAATGGGAAGTGACAGCTAATGAGAACAGTATTTTTTTTTTTTTTTTTAGTGATAAGAATGTTCTGGAACTGGATAATGGTGATGGTTGTACAACCTTGTGAATATACTACAACCACTGAATTGTGTACTTAAAAAATGTATTCTATAATATGTGAATTACTTCTCAATAAAATTAGTAGCATATTATACATATGCCTTGCCTTTTTCCCTTATCATCATCTAGAGGCCAGTTAAAAGGGGACGAGACATGCAAAAGCAATATGAAATACAGTGGTGGCTTCTGTGAGTACTGGCCAAATTAAAAATGATAGTAATCCAAATCTAAAAATGCTTGCCTCAAAAAAGGGAATATTGGCTGGACAAGGTGGCTCATACCTATAATCCCAGCACTTTGGGAGGCCAATGCGGGCGGATCACTTGAGGTCATGAGTTTGAGACCAGCCTGGCCAACATGGTGAAACCCCGTCTCTAGTAAAAATACAAAATTTAGCCGGGTGTGGTGGCAGGTGCCTGTAATCCCAGCTACTCGGGAGGCTGAGGCTGGAGAATCACTTGAACCTGGGAGGCAGAGGTTGCCCGAGATTGCGCCACTGCACTTCAGCCTGTGCAACAGAGTGAAACTGTGTATCCAAAAAAAAAAAGAAAGAAAAAGAAAAAAAAAAAGAAAGGGAATATTCAAGTCTTTCTACGACTAAGTTTTTAAAAACTCTGTAACTGGTTATAAGTAGGCTGAAAACTGAACCCATCCGAGACTGCACCTGCAGCTTGTGTATTAACACGGTCGAATTCACAGTCTACAGTACTTTTTTTTTTTTTTTGAGACGGAGTCTCGCTCTGTCACCCAGGCTGGAGTACAGTGGCGCAATCACAGCTCACTGCAACCTCTGCTGCCTGGGTTCACGTGATTCTCCTGTCTCAGCCTCCCGAGTAGTTGGGATTACAGGCGTCTGCCACCATGCCTGGCTAATTTTTGTATTTTTAGTAGAGACGGGGTTTCACCATCTTGGTCAGGCTGGTCTCGAACTCCTGGTCTCATGATCCAACCGCCTCGGCCTCCCAAAGTGCTGGGATTACAGGCATGGGCCACCACGCCTGGCCTACAGTACTTTTAACCAAAAGTGAGGGCAATGGTTGAGAAAGAAAGCAAGCCTGACAAGATGGAACTGGAATAAAAATATCCAGAAATATTCTGAGACTCCCCCGGTCCTGCCACTCTGCAACACTCCACTGTGCCTCTCCTCCCTTAGGAAGAGTCCGCACCCTTTGAGGGAAAATAATCACATGCTCATGCCCTGCTACTACACATTTTTACTTGGCTGGTAACCAGAATTGAAACTCAACCAGACCTGGGAGTGAAATGCATTATTATGGAAGGAGAATGAAGAATTGCTTCTTGAAGAAGAGCGTGGCTGCACCAGTATGTATAGTCATACTGTAAATAAAAACAAAAACAAAGCAAACAAAAGACATGTATAGTCATCATGAGAAGGGACTTAGGGTCCCTGGGCATAGAGGGTGGAGTTTATTTCTCAGCTGGAATGAAGTTATTGATTTAGGTGCATTCTTTCGGGGGTGTGGGCAGCTGCTTTAGCAGTTTGCTGCTTTGGCTAATGTTCTGAATGCTGCTCTGTGCAAAATGACATGGCAAAGCCAGAGACACTTTGGCATAAGACAGAGAAAGAATTCAAAGACTTCAGGAGATAGGAATGCTGCACTGGAACTGCAGTGGGTTTCCCCCTTACCGGCTCCTCCTGCCTCCATGTGGCTCCCATCAGGGCTGGAAGGCTCTCCACTCACCTTGGCCTTGAGAAATGGATTTGCGAGGAAGATGGCAGTCTTTCAAATGCGCTTTCATTGGCTGTTCTCCTGGCCTGGGGATGTTGGTGGTACGGGCTGGAGTTGCCTTGCTTATCTCAATGGGGATGAGAGGAGCTGGCGTTGGCTTTGTCCACGTGGCCACGGTTACCTGCCAGAAACTAAGGAGACTGGGTAATCATAATAGGCAACAAGGCAGGTGTGCTTATTAGGTTCCCAACATGGTTGGTGTAAGGCCCAGAGATCTTTAGTTGTGGTTAATTAGAGGGTTCCCAGGAATTAAAGTGACAGGTGCTCCATCCTTTTGTATGCAACCATAAAATAAAAATAGAATAAAATAAACCGGGCTTGGTGGCTCACACCTGCAATCCCAGCACTTTGGGAGGCCGAGGCAGGCAGATCACCTGAGGTCAGGAGTTCGAGACCAGCCTGGCCAACATGGTGAAACCCCATCTCTACTAAAAATATAAAAATAAGCTGGGCATGGTGGCGGGTGCCTGCAGCCCCAGTTAGGAGGCTGAGGCAGAAGAATCGCTTGAACTTGGGAGGCAGAGGTTGCAGTGAGCTGAGATCATGCCACTGCCCTCCAGCCTGAGTGACAGAGTGAGACTCCATCTCAAAAAAAAAAAAAAAAAATGAATAAAATAAGTCCAGGTCTAATGAAAATCAAGACATGAGGAAGTCAAGAACTGGTATCTCATTCTGTAGGCTGGGTCACTTCATTAATCCAGACTCCCTAGTCTAGAGACTGGAGACCATAAGTAATATGGTCTAGGTAGCCTCGAGACCCACATAATCACCAAGGTAACCTGGAGGGCTTCTTCCTCACATTTCCCCAAAGAGAAATGTGCCCTGGGAGAAGGAACATACCAAAACCTTTGGTCTACGGGATACTGGATCAAATCTAATTAATGCTAATTATTGGGATCCTGGGAACCTCGACGTCACCATGGTCTGCCCTTTGGAGCGAGGTCTATGTGGATCCAGAGATGGAGTGGGGATCAAGTCTACAAGAGCAAACCCACCCCAAGGATCTTTTCTGCCCAGATGTGGATAGCTAGATGGATCTCCTCAGAGTCAGGCACCATCACCCATCGGCTTGTTAAGGCCTGGAGTCAATGCCACCATGGTGGGCAGGGCCAAAAACGAGACACTGGAACTTCCTCTTTCCTCCAAAATAGCAACCAAAGGCATTGTTACCTCTAAAAAATGTTTTAAGTACACATTTCAGTGGTTGTAGCATATTGTAGATAGTACCAAACATCAAATACTGGGAAAGGGTGTGCTTGGTGACCCCTGGGACATCCCCACTGAATCTGCAATTCAGCTGCTGCACAGGGTGCCGGTTGAATTAGCCTGAGCTTAATCAGGTGGTTCTCCAACTGTCGATCCCAACCCAACTCCCATTTTCTTCTCACTGGGAAAAATCAATACAATGCCTGGAAACTGTTATGCACTTTTTTTTTTTTTTTTTTTTTTTGAGATAGAGTCTCTCTCTGTCACCCAGGCTGGAGTGCAGTTGAGTGACCCCAGCTCACTGCAACCTCCGCCTCCCAGGTTCAAGCAATTCTCCTGCCCCAGCCTCCCGAGTAGCTGGAATTACAGGCGTGCACCACCATGCCCGGCTAATTTTTGTATTTTTAGTACAGACAGCGTTTCACCATGTTGGCCAGGCTGGTCTCGAACTCCTGACCTCCAGTGATCTGCCTGCCTTGGCCTCCCAAAGTGCTGGGATTACAAGCATGAACCACCGTGCTTAGCCTGGTATGCACTTTTTTTTTTTTTTTTTTGAGACAGAG